>NC_056750.1:137204493-137336993 GCF_019279795.1 Protopterus annectens
TTTGTAACATAAATATTTAAAGTCTGTCCCTATTTATCCTCCCATCATTTTAGGCTTTGTCCAGATGCGATACTCTGAGAGGTTGTGAGGTAGGATCACAGCTCAGAAGCCTGACTCACCTGGGAAAGGACAGCTCATATATGACAACTGCTGGGGTGTCTGTCGAACAGTTGTGACTATGGCACTGCTAGGCCAGTTAATGGGATGTTGTCCATATCCATGTTACCTGTGAATATGAGTATGACATGTTTGTTTTGTAAAGCTAAGAGACCTATATAGGCCATGTACATAGTAAAGTACTGTTGCAGACATGTGTTGAACTGCATGTGATATATTGAATTAATAAGATTCAACTGTACAGTATTCTGCTGGACAATAAGCACATTTGTGACTGATATCTGTAGTCACATACACATATACCTGTGTTATGCCAGCCAAACCATTGGCAGGTCTGTGAGCAATACCACTGTAACATAACAGCCTACTTATGACTGTTGGACATCTTCCAGGTTATCACAATGATGTTGAAGCCTACTGTGCAATCAACATACTAATGTATGGTGCAGCTATATTAATACAGTATCAATACTGATGTCCCCTTTGACACCCATTTATGTGTGCCATTCTCCAGACGTACTGCTATAACAGGTTGAGAAGTATCCACACTCAGCAGCATGCAATTAACTTAGAAAAACAGCAAAAATGAAACACATTGTCAGCAAGAAGAAATAAAATTTCAGCTTTAATCCATTTTGACAAGGAAACACACTCCAAGCCAGTAGTAAGTGCAGAAAGTTGGCAGGTTAGATTAAATGCTTGTTTCCCTCCGGGACTTAACAATAGGGAAGAATTCAAAATATATTTGAAAAGGAAGGGGTTGAAACATTAGTAAAGTTTTATTTGGCACAGCTTCATATTTTATGGAACTGTGCTTTTAAATGCTAATTGATACTTTTTAATTGATGATTTTTGTACTATTTAAAGTTTGTGTTTTTATGGCCACAGCCATTAGTCTGAAGTCTTTATTACAGGAGACAAAAGTGCTTACTACTAGCTTGGAGTGTGTTTCCTAGTCGAATTGGATTAAATCTGAACTTTCATTTCTTCTTGCTGACACTGTGTTTCATTTTTGCAGGTTGGGAAGTATGATTGAGCAGCAAGACTGTAAATACAGTTTGCCATACTAACAGAACAGAAATGTATACCATGTATCCTCTGAGCACATGTATGTATGCATATGTTCAGATGGAAGGCACAAAAATAATCACATGGTTTTCAAGCAGTCAGGTACATAGGTTGTGCATGTTCCACATGTGTGTAATATCAGTGCCAATGCATACAACAGACATAAATGTGTACAGCTGGTTGGTGCATTGCCCTGACACTGATATGTGTACTAGAGTATGCATGATTATCAGGTAGTAATCGGAGAAGTGTCCAACTGTGTTATAACCTTCTGTCAATGCCTACCACTACCAACTATATCAACACCTATATACAGTGGATATCACAAGGGTACACACCCCTGTTGGAATTCCAGGTTTGTGTGCTGTATGACAATCAGACCACAGAAGATCATTTCATAATGTTTCTCATCTGGAATGTGAGCCCAAACCTTTACAATTCCATTGAAATATAATCAAAGGTGTTTCTCAGAAAGGTGAAAAACTATTGCCAAGTGAAGATGTGCCATGATGTTAGAGTCCAAACTAAGACAAAGGAAAGCTGTAACCATCTCAAGAGGTGCATACACAACATATCAGTTTAAGGGTGTGCACACTTATTCAACTGGCTTATTGTACTGAATATTATTTCCATATGTTTTCAAAGACCAGATTATGTTTTCAATTGAATTGTACAGGCTATAAGTCCCATTGCAGGTGGGATAGTTTTGAAATGCGTTATTGTGGTGTCATGTTCCAATTGCACAAATATCAGGCATTGTAACAGGGGTGTTTACCCTTTATAGCCACTGTAGCTGTATGGACTCAGCAGTACCTGACTTGTATAACCAGCCTCCACCAAGGTAGAGTAACCCCCTTTGGTGGACAGCAGAAATACACAAACCACATAATAGGTTGCTACATTGGCTGCACAGGGACACATAGGTGCAGGCAACAACTTGGAAACAAGTTCACCTATATCTGAGCAAGCATATAAGTTCACAGGTGACTTCCTGTAAGGCTGACTATGACTACAAATCAGGCATATCCACACCACCAAAGACAATTGCAAGTGTCTCCACATATGTTGCAAGCCTCAGAGGAAACAACACAATTCACCCTGTTGTTGTCTTTCGGCTTTTCCCGGTTAGGGGTCGCCACAGTGGAACTCCGGTCCGCTAATGATTGGCAGTAGATTTTTACGTGCCGGGTTGCTGGCCCTGATGCACAACCTTCAATGAAGGTACGCCCACTCACGCATGTCTCCACACAGAAGATGCTCTAGCTGAGAATCGAACAGGACAATGTCTTACTGTGAGGCGACAACTCTACCACAGCACCACCACCACAGTTAACACAATTCACCCTGTACTGGGGGTAAAGAACACCTCATACCCACATGCTATGGATATAGGCAACCTGCATCAGACAGGTTAGGTGGGAACATCGCCACCCTCTCCTCCCCAGTTGTACAGGGGATATGCACATCAACCACACTCCTCCCCTCAGCAGTGGTGAGCATGTACATATTGCCTACTGATGGAAACAACAGCATATCTCCATGGGGCATAATAACATCACTGTCTGCCTCCTACATGAACTCAAGCATGTGCTCACAGCTCCATCACACACCACATTCAAACACAGACCTGCCACCATCCACACACCATTCACGTGGAAGATGACCACTGTCAACACACAGAAATGAATGGAGAATAGAGGATTATGCAATCAAGTGTCCAACACTGGGGGGAATAAGATAGCTCAGGGCCAGGAGTGTAATGCAAGCTGCTATAGCCATGATAGCTTGGAGGGTTATAGTGTAGTGTGGATTATTTGCAAGTAATATCCACTGTTGATGTGCAATTTTACAGCCATATGAGGTCCTGTGACTTTTTTCCTGTCTATGACTTCCAGGTAACATGCAGAGGGTTCACTTACCAGCATTCTATGTTGGGAAAACTGACATCATCACCCAATATGTGATAGGACATTATGCCCTGTTATTTGGACGGAGAGCAAATGATGTGCGGGAGAGGACTGCTCTGTGGAGCAGTCTGGTCCACAGGGTAAACGATGCCGGCCTGCACAGAACTTATGAGCAGGTGTAACATCGGGCCACCAACCTCTTCTGCCATTCCCATCAGTGGGCTGCTGCTGTAGTGAGGGATCAGCTAGCTACAGGTAGGGGCCCAGCCATCCAGCCCCCACTGACACCCACCGAGGAGCTCCTCACCAACCTTGGGGCACCCGCCCAATGCACAAGCCATGAAACTGAGGGAAGTATTATGGAGGTGAGTTGCACAGACACACACTGGACAAGGAGTGTGCAGGTAAGGGCCCAGTGGGGATTAGTACACTAATGTATCAGACATAGATGTATATGTATTTTATGTACATCCATGTGGCAGGTCCGATTGGAGTTGTGAATGGGGGTTTCTAATGCACAGAGTTGCACATCTATGGTGAGGACAGGACACTCTGTATTATTGGGGTTAGTACTGTAAATGTGCAGACATGCTGCATCCATCCTGTACCAAGGCCACATGTGAGTCTGCTGACAATAACTCCCTCACAACTACCTAGGACCCTCTGGTCTGCATATGGGACAGCAGCCTGAAGCTGGTGAGTATGACATTGTTATGTTGCCTGGCAATACCCCAAGCATGTGAAGGGCATGCAATTTACCATGCACACAACCATCAGTAGTAACTATATTGCTTTATGTAATAGCTGTATTGCTTTTTGTGAATGTTCACTTGTGCTAGGGTTAACTGCACTGCATTACAGTGGTCACCACTGGGGCCTATCTGACGTGAATTCAGCATTCCTGTAGCATACCTCACAACTTGTCAGTGCCAAGACATCTGGACAGATGTCAGCAAAATGGGCTGAACAAATGGCCTAAGGTTGGGACATGTGTGACACATTAGTGGTATACAGTGGATATAAATTGTGTACACACCCCTGTTAAGATGCACGGTGTTCCAGTTACATACTAATTAGGGCCACAATATGTCAATCCACACCTCTTCTAGCCTTTAATGTGACCTATTACAGGAGCAGTTCACTTGTAAAACCAAGCATCTGGACTCATATATTGCACCTACAAGGCTGTCCACCTGTGAGGGCATCAGATGTTGCATCAGCATGATGTTTCAGTCAGGTAAGATACCGCATGCTGCCATATGTGTCAGTACACTCACTGTGGCCTATATGGCTACAATATCACATACATGGGCATTAAGGCACACAGACCACTTCCGACCACGTATAGGTTGCAAACATAAGGATATTCCAGACACATCTATACAGAGGACTGTACAATGGTTTAACCTGTTGCATGGGGAGGCAGATGCTGTTACCACACTATATAAAGTAATGGCAGTGGGAGGTGGTCACCAGCCATGTATGGTACACACATCAAAATGGTATAAGCCACACAGGATATGATCTTCACACACACAGTTGCCAGCATTGGGATTAGAACTCCTGCCTATTGAGGTATTGCTAGTATAGTGCTACGCAGTTATCAGATGCTCCACAGAGCTGATACATTTCCACCTATTCCAAAGGTACTTCTAAGGTTGATGACATCAACAGGACTACTAAACTGGAATGAGGGGAAATGTAAAGGTTAGTACACAGGTCAAAAATGATGTGACCCACACACTACATGATTCTCACACAAACACACATCTGGACAGTTGCCAGTAGGGTGATTATAACTACTGCCTATCTAGGTATTGTTACTATAGTGCTACACAGTTATCAGACATGCCACAGAGTTTATACATTTCCACCTAGTCCAAAGGTATTTCTAAGGTGGATTACATCAACAGGACTACTAAATTGGGGTGAAGGGTAGTACACAAGTCAAAAATGGTATAAGCCAGATAGTACATGATTCACACACACACTTGAAAGTAAGATTAGAACTCCTCCCTATCTAGTTATGTCTACTAAAGTATTATGCAGTTACCGCATGTGCTACAGGGCTTACTGAACTTTCAGATGGCCAAAGGTGCTGATAACTGTACAGCTGAGGTAAAGTATTACAGGTGGCAGAATGTCTGCCTAGTGTTCCACCCTTACATCATGTTAGCTCTTCCTGTCTTGCACTTCAAATAGCATTATGGCTTGGTAATTCACCAGGTTATTGTATTAAGAAATGTGGCACACCTGGGAGCTGTCAGCAGTACTCATTCTCACAGAAGTAACCCCAGTACTTACTAGTTATGTCCACCCCTCCTGGCATGATTGAAGGGCAGTTTTCTGTGCTTTCACCCATTAACCTGGTGCACTTGTCCATTCTGAGGCACTGTTGCAACTGCCTCATGTACACAGACAACCCTCCCCTCTAAACCTGAAACACTCAGAACTGTGAGAGTTACCCATATATCACCCAATGTGAACATATGCACTCTCCAGCAAAGACTGGACTAGCAGGTCAAGAGGATATGATCAACACCTGCACCACACCATGTGGAACACATAGTTCACCATGACACCCACTTACTTTGACAGCCATGACATACAGTGAAAAGCCACACACCCACCTTCATAGAGGCATTCAATGGACATTTACCCAAACAGCACAGACCAGTAAGATAGACACCCACTTAGACACCGCAACATGGCACATGCCAGGGGACACGTATTTAGTCTACACAGTGTGCCCCTCAACCTACGCTCCTAAGGCTAACCACTTTGCAAAATACAGTGATCATGGGTAACTCAGTGCTGAGATACACACATATCCCACTCACTAAGGTGAATATGGAGCAGGTAACAGCCAAATATCTATCACATGCCAGCATCCAACATGACACAGACAGTCATGGTACTCCACAACAACTACTAGTATCACTCCTTATCCATGTGGGTGTGAATGACTTAGGATGCACCTCCCTGGACTACCTGATGAGATATGGTTGAACACTCTGATTATGTGGTCCAGGCAGGTATGACAGTAGCCCTGAGCAGTGTACCACCATCACCGAGAATGATGTTGTGGTACTATCAACAGATGATTAATTGCAACATTGGCTTACGTGTTTTGTGTCATTCTCAGGGGATCCAGTACCTCTCTGCTTGGGACAACATGAGTGAGAGAACCCAATGGCTTGCCACAGATGTCCTACATCTGTCAGAGCTGAGTTTCCAGGTACTGGCTAAGTGTCTTGCCACCCCTATGATGCTTTATTAGGCAGTGTTCCTAATGTAATTACCACCATAGCAGCTAGACATGTATGCAATCTGAGGGTCATGCTGCTCAACAGTAATCATGTAACTGTCAGGATGTGGTCACTCAAAGCACTCAGAGTGGAGGACACATGCCTGCTGTAATGGAGAGGTGGTTCACAGCAGCAGACAGCAGCACTACAGTATCAGGCTATGATGCATTCCACAGCTGTCACCCTCCAAACATGGACCACACTACACCTTTACAGTTGGTGTTGTCTCCATATTCATTATGGCTAGGAACACCTTCATACTAGTATCCCAGCATGACGCATTGGAGATACATCCAGTACAACTAATAAAGATTTATCAACATAAACATCCAACTCATAAACACCTGGACTACTGTAGCCACTCTCCTCTCTTCCATTACCCTTTGTTAAAAAAAAAAAAAAAAAAAAAAACTTTTTTTTTATATTATCTGCTAACCTGCTATGATGTCATGTGGAACTTTTATTTATGCAATTTTTTTTATATGATTATATTATTGTTTTTATTTCTATCTTTCTTATGTAACCATTTTATGTCTTTTTTAAAGTGTACAACTGATGGAGCTTTTCTCCCCCCTGGCTCTACTGAAAACGGACATATATCCAGTTGGACTAGCCCGGTCAACAAATGTAAAATAAAATAAATAAAATAAATAAACTACCTTGGGGTAATACTGCAATCCAGACCATAGCCTGCTATGGGTTGACATCTATGTCCCTAGACTGTCAATGCACATTCCTCAACACCCTGCCATCTATGATGCTCCAACACAACACTGACATAGCATGAGACATCAAGTACCCCTCCATCACCTGGGGAAAGTAGCCAAGCACCAGTACAGTGGCCCAACACTTCTGGGATTAATCATTTCCAATGCCCTGGACAAGCTCATACTGACCTCCAGTAGAGGATGCAACAAACTTGACCTGTGTTGACTACTTAGATATGGGACTGTTGCTCATCCACAGTTATCAATCCCTGCATGCTGAGATCCACACAGGCTGTAATCAACATGGAACTCAACATGTCAGCCACACCCCCTACAAAGGTAACCACCTTGCAAATCCTCTCCAAAGCTGACTTTGCAACCATGAAAACAGAGGTGGAAGACTTCACTGCATCCATGCCAATGGGAAATAGCTGCATGACTGTGGAATCATGCACATATGCACTGTACAAACCGGTACACAAAAGCATGGTAAAAGCCAGAGCCAAAACAACCCAGACACTGTCCTCCAAATAGCGGGAGACAATATGATGGTCTCCTGCCATTACCAAAGTGTACATCAGGAGGAAGACACTGTTGCAGAGAAAGGTGGTGTCCCATGACTTTTGAATTCCCTTATTAGCCTCAAACACAACTTTGGATCCCTCAAGGAATCCCCTACAGGCATCTGTGACATGCAGCAGACACTGACAACAATCACAACAGCCTTTGATAGTTCCAACAACCTCCACAGCATTAAGCATAAGTGCTGTAAGTTACTGCATAATGCTAATACCTATCCTGAAACAACAGATATTGGCCACAGTCATGGCAACACATTCAGTGCCAGCTTTACCCCCTCTCCCCCACATGTGAAGTGCTGAGTGAATGTGTTCTCAAATGCTGTATCCTGTTTTTGTTCTAGGTGTCTGTGTGTCACCAGGATTTGACCAAGGGGTATGGCAGTGTGGTAATACATCCACCATGTCTTAGGCAGGGTACGCCTGCATCTGCATGGAATTCCCCAGTCAGTAACACAGTGATTGCATATGCCTCACAGATTATAGGGCTGAGGGTTGTAGATAGGTTTATGTTGATTTACAACATCTGTTGTAGAATGAAGAATGGTACGTGTTGTGGTTTGGACACACCTCCAATTGCTAATAACCACAACCACAGGGGATATTCATCAACCAAACACACTGAGGTTACTATTCACATACACAGACACACACACACGCACACACTTGCCAGTTCTGAGATCCATAGGTTCATTGCTTCATGGGTGTGTAGTACATGAATGGGCTTGAAGGCTCTACAAGGCTAGCCCAAGGGAATACCCTGGCATCAGGCCACATGACAATAGTCCCTAGTGTAGCTCAGGTGTATAGTCACTGGAGTGGTCCCCAGGGGTGGGTATTGTATTCCCCATCCACTCATCCAGATTTCTATTGTGGGTGGCCAGTGATGTGCACTACTTAACATGTATGTGATTTATATTCCATAACATGGACAGTGTCTGGGTTGTGCACATGTCCCACATCCATGTTCTTTGAAGTGCGGAAGTGTGCTTATGGTCTCTGAGGCATGTTGTGTGGACAGACTGGTATCTTCAGAAGTAGCATTCCTGACCTATTTTGGTTAGACATGGCTGTGTAACTGAGGTAGTGATTGCACCTACATAGACAGTATGATACGGGGATTCATTGGAGTTACTGGAGTCTGTCCATACAGGGCTTGTGTATAAGGCATGGTAATCCCTTTGTGTGGTACATTTGCAGACTCTGCAGTTGTTGCAGGTGTCCAGTGGGGAACATGGCAAAAGGACCACTGTACACACTGACTGGGCTACTGAGGGGATGGAACAGGTGCCATGTCCTTTTACTTGCTGGATAACACACAGTCAGGAGATGTAACACACCAAAGTACTTTCTGATGTCAGTGGCACTGTTGTGGTCAACAGGCAGCTGACTGTCAACCTGTGTTCCTCATTCTGTTATAATAACATCACTGTTCAGTGGACTACCACTAATGTACTACTTCATGTGAGACATGGTGTTCCCTAAGGTAATGGCGGCACATCCCTTGGCATTGAGGTAATGTCCAGGCTTCTGACAACAGTCATATGTGTCAAGTGGCCTTTGGGCATGATGTGGATTGGGAATGGTACTACCCACCTTACTCTTGTATGCAAACATTATCAGCCAGGGTGCTTTTGTGTTCACCTGCACCTCAGAAGGATAGATCCCAAACATGAGAGGACATGGGTCCATACCCTGTGTGACACCAGTCATGTTTGGTCATCAGTTTGACATGGAGTCCACTGCAATCACACTGTGGGTACTGAGAGACAATTTGCAGGAAAACTACTAATATAGTGGTTGCTGCTTATCCAAGTGTGTTTGTATATGATTCCTGGGTGGAGAGTGGTCTCTGAGTATTAGAAGGTTTGCCTATATTGTTAACTAATCCATACTGTCACATAGTCATTGCACATGGCACTACACATTTAGGGCTGTGGATTGTATACACCTACCTCTACAGTGTTTGACAACTGTTAGCTTTGTAATGTGGACATTGGGACATATGCTAGGTCCTCAATATAATAATTTAGCAAAACCCATCCCCCAATGGATCCGTTATTACACAAACACACCACCACCCACACAGGATACTGAAGACAGACACACACACTTGCCAGTACTGAGTTTTGAACCCCTACCTATCTATGCATTGCTACTACAGTGTTATCCATTTAGCACATGTGCCACAGAGCTTACAGGATGGATGTTGTCCCAAGGTACTTCTAAGGTGAGAAACATCACCAGCCCTTGTAAATACTGGCATTGGGTGATGTAGTGGGTAAGGGATTTCATAAAATATTTACCCTACACACACATTTACATTTGCCAGGAGTGAGGTTCGAACCTCTATCTAACTATGTTTTCATACCTTTATGTTACACATTTACCATACACACCACTGACCTTACATGGTTTAGGGTTGCCAACAGGTACGTCTAAGGTGAATGGTATCTGCTGGACTGCTAAAGTCAGGCACTGATAAGTGTACTGGGTGTAAATGGGGCCAAAATCTTTAAGGTACAGACATATATATAGATATAGGTACACACACACAAACACTTGTCAGAAATGAGACTCAAACCCCTACCGATGTAGTTATTCCTACTACATTGTTACGCTTTTATCACACATGCCATAGAGCTTATAGGTATAATAGCGTCCACACATACCTCTAAGGTGAGTGACATCAGCAGCAGTGCTAAAAGAGGGGTAAGGGAAGTGTAGTGAGTGTGAATGGCCACAAAATCAGGTCTCTACAAAGACACACACTCTCTCGCACACAAACACACACATTTGTCAGGACCGGGATTAGAACTCCTATCTAACTAGTTTGCTACACTATAGTATTACGCAATTATAGCAAGTGCCACGGACCTTATATGTTGGAGTGCTGTCCAAAGGTATCATTGAAGGTGAGCGACATCAGCAGCAGTGCTAAAGGAGGGGTAAGGGAAGTGTAGTGAGTGTGAATAGCCGCAAAATCATGTCTCTACAAAGACACACACTCTCTCTCACACAAACACACACATTTGTCAGGACCGGGATTAGAACTCCTATCTAACTAGTTTGCTACACTATAGTATTATCCAATTATTGCAAGTGCCACGGACCTTATATGTTGGAGAGCTGTCCAAAGGAATCATACAAACACACACATTTGCAGAGTTGCCAGGACTTGGATTAGAACTCCTACCTAACTAGTTTGCTAAACCACAGTATTACACAGTTATTGCAAGTGCCATGAAGCTTACAAGGCTGCAAGCTGCCCAAAGGGTTATTTCTGGGTGACTGACATCACCAGGAGTGCTAAAGTAGGACAATGGGAAGTGTAATGAGTGTGAATGGCCTCAAACTCATTCATCTAGAAACACACACACACACTCACACACAACTTTACATTTTACAGGACTGAGATTACAACTGCTACATGGATACTTATTTGTACTATAGTGTTACACAGTTATCACAAGCACCACTGAGACTATAGGGCTGAGGGCTAACCAAAGGAATTTCTACAGTGAATGACATCAGCACATCATGTGATATATAGGCCAATGGGATATGTACTGGGTGGGAAAGGCCTCATAATGGGATTCTCTCTGTTGCTTTTTCTCTCTTCCCCACATCTCTGTCCGTGTATGTTTGACATATTATATTATGTTGGCCTTAGATATGTGTGAGTATTCCTATCCAGTGTGTGTGTGTGTGTGTGTGTGTGTGTGTGTGTGTGTGTGTGAAGCATCAGTGGTGTACAATTTGGTGTGTGTGCACAGACATCTGCGAATAACGGATATCTGTATTTCACTGTGTTGTCAGATATGGGCTTCATTTCTCTAAGTGTAGGAGCATGCCCAGTATGACCTTCTATACTGAGTGTGTACATCCATTCCAGGGAGGGTTGGACTCCATTTCAGGGTTTTGTGTACTACAGCTACACCTAGCAACCTGTTTCTACAGGATATCTGTAGACAGGTTGCCAATATGGAGACACAATAGGTATAACATACAGGGGATACTATAACTATTGCTGCTTGTGCTACTTGTGTAACATGGTGGTTGTAGCATAGATTTTCTGACATATGTACTGTTTTATACTGTGATGTATCATGTCATCAACTACTGACAGTTATCATTCTTTGCTCACAGTTATTTACCAGGGAAATACAAGATGACTGTAGGTGAGACCAATATTCGGAGGCATATATACTACACATTCTGGCACACTCCTGCCAATGTGGAAGGGTAGCTACAGACAACAAGCTGCTGGTTCTGTGTAAATCGTCCAGCTCCTTGTTAGCATGCTGGCTGGGGATCCCCTTCATGTGCTTTTCTCAACTTAATGAAATTGCCATACCCAGCTGGAGCCATACCTCTCAGCTGTACAGATACACACAGGTTATCCAGAGGCAGGACTCATATATCTGGTCAGTTTACCTTCAAATTATGGTTTACAAGCAGTTTTGTGGCTATTTATTCATGGGTTTGCAGTCATGGGGTAGTATGGGCAGACATCAGAGTTTCAGACTTCACACACGAAATGACATCCCTGCTTCTACACCCCTCCCCTGTTATTCTCTCCTCTTCCTAACATTATGAAAGCAATATCTCAGAGGTATCCCTATAGTTAGGCCTTTATCACAGTAGTATTGATGGCCTGGTCCACGGTTCGTGCAGTAGGACATGGGGAGGCATGCTACTGGTATTTGTCAACATGGCCTTGCATTTGTTTTCTGTTTACTGTGTTAGGCTGTTAATTAGGACCCCTTGACATTCCATACATTGGCACTATGGGTGAGGCATGGGCCTTTGCCAGAGGTTGTAGGCAATTTGAGAGTGCTGCAGGCCATCTGTAGCAGGCCAGTGCATTCTGTCAGTCATACGTTCCCAGGCTGCAAGCCAGTGGATTACACTAGGGTGACAGTGATAAGTGGTTGAGGTGTTCCTGTCAATCCTTCCTGTTCATACTGATCCACAAGTCTGGATGTGGTCAGGTTGCTGCTTACAGTTAGGGACACACATACATTGGACAACTATTCAGCATGCAGCATCATGTATGTATTCCCATACAGAGATGGGTTCATGCTGTGGTCATTCCCTACAGCAAGGATATGACCTGTGATAAACCTGTGGCTGATGGTGGCGTGAGCTGGGTGCATGTGTGATATGGAAGCTAATGGCTCCTGACTCACAGATATACCTGGGACATTCCCCTTATGCTGGTTTGTGTGTGGACATGGGCAGCCTGTCATTACTTTATAACTGTGCCTTTTGTGGTCTGCCAATGATTGGCCAGACTACCAGTATTCCATACTAGAGGGACAACTAATGTGATGCTAACCTCTACATATAATTCCAAACTTGTATGCAGTTGACAGTTATTTTATATGCACTCTGTGCAGGTTACTGCCACCTGTGTACTATTTCTATGTATGAGTTCCCATTCATAGTGTGTCCAGCTTTCCGATGGTGACAGATGTTGACATCTGGACAGTGAGTGTGTAAAACTGCTGACATGGGTGGAGCTGAGAAGCAGTGTGGTTGGCACTGCAGTTGTTGGAACATGGCCCTGTCGACCACTGTACTGTACTTAGGCCACTGATACACAACCATCCAGGCCCTCATGCTGACCACTTCTGGGCAATATTAAACACACAACAAACTTACCACACTGACCCCTGCATATTGTACACATGCAACAATGTAGATTGGGACAGCTCTGGCAATCTGTGCTCCAGTGATATTACTCCTCAAACTTACATGTTACTGCATTTCTACATATGATTGTGTGGGGGGAGGGTGCACACCTGAAGACTTTAAACATTTGCAATGACTGTACTGGTATTTCGGTTACTCTGCTGGCTTCCATTTCATATTGTATTATGAAAAAAACGCCAAACCGGTGTCTGCCAACCACCACGAACCAACCAAAAAACTGGAACTGGAAGCAAAGTGAAGAATCTCTTCCAAAGTTTATTGTAAACACTAGATCCTCAGTAAACACACAGTAAATACACAATGAACGCCTTCTCACTCAGCGTTTTTGTCCCTTCTGGACTTCATCAGATAAAAAACAACAGTTCCTAGTTACCTTTTATATATATAGTTTAAAATCAATCAGCCAATCCATTTCAAGCCTTCAATACATCCTAATTAATTGCTAATTGTGTGTGTTTATAAAAACAAATAATTTTAAAAACCACAGTTGTTTCTTATATAATCCTAAAACCTTTTTTAAAATTTTTTTCTTTTAACTTATTTGAATTTTAAATATATATTAAATAAATTAATTAAAAAGTGTATGTATAAAAAATATATATATATGAAAATAGAATGAAATAGATGAGAAAAAATGTTGTAGGTAAGAAAAAATATTCTCATTGTAAACCTGTATATTCTGTGTGACTATAATGTCATCTCCTGGTTACATTTATTATCACACCTTTCCCTTCATATTTTTTCAGCTCTTATTTTCAAAAGAGGCTGAATAGATATGTGGTCATTTAAGCCAGGTTTTCTGTTGGCTTCTAGAGCTACCTGCCACCACATTTCTTTATAAGCTATAAGTTCTTCTAAAGGACCCCCTCTCTTGTTACCAACTATTTGGTCCAAAACAAAAAATTGGAATTTGGACCCTACACAAACCTTGGAATGTCTATAGATGGCATTGGTTTCTTTTTCTTTTTTAACATTGTACATATGTTCATATATTCTTCTTTTGAGGGACCTTTCCATCTTCCCAACATAGAAAGATGGACATGCCATACATATAGCCAAGTATACCAACCCCCTTGATTCACAGTTGTAATATGCCTTACTTTTTAACCATCTTTTTCTCCCTTCCAGGAAAACTTTTCCTTTATCCAAAATGTTGTCACATTGCATACATCTTCCACATTTGAAAGTACCAGTTTTTACCCTACCTTGTATATCTTTTTCCCCCCTGTTATCTGTGTTGTTTTCCAAGTGTCCTTTTATACTTATAGTATTTTTAAATATGACTTTAGGCGTCTGGGTAGAAATACCTTCTAAGTCCGTGAAATTCTTGAATCTCTCCCATTCCCTATGAAATAATGTCTTTACTTCCTTGTTTAGTGTATTATATTCAAGAATGAGAGATTGGTGAAAATGTTCTTCTTCTTCCTTATCTTCTGTCACCTTAACTTCATTATATGACCCAATTATGGGTTTAAATCTGCCCCTTCTGCCTTTTTCAACCTCAGTTCTCAAATTTTGAACGAAATCATTTGGATAGCCCCTTTCAAGAAACATTTTATGTAACAAATCACATTCCTTTAAAAATTTGTCATCTTTACTGGTCATTCTCGACCCTCTTACAAATTGCCCTTTTACTAAATTCTTTTTACAATATAATGGGTGGGCACTATCAAAGTGTAAAAAGGAATTAACATAAGTAGGTTTCCTGTAAACATTTGTTTGGAAAATTTTATTTTCCAAGGTTATTTCCACATCTAGGTATGAAATACTAGTCTTGGAATAATTATAAGTAAATTTTAAAAAACCTGAGGTTTCTTCCATATATTTAATAAATTCTTTTAGTATTTCAATACCCCCTGTCCAAAATATTATAATATCGTCGAGGAATCTCTTATATAATGTCCAATGCTTCTCATATTTAGACCCCAATATATATTTGCTTTCCCAATTTGATAAAACTAAATTAGCAAAGGTAGGTGCACAGGCAGCACCCATAGCTACCTAGCTGTCTGAAATATTCACCATTGAATAGAAAAAAATTGTTTTTCAATACTAGGTCCATCAACCCTGTGCACACTACCTTTTCTCCATGGGTAAGTTTATTGTCTGCAAATATTTCTTCCTCGAACATCATATTACCATCTTCGTAGGGTATCGAACCAAATAAGTCAACTATATCTATAGTCACAAAAATTAGTTCCTCGTGATACAATTCAGAATTCAAAATAGACAATAAATCCCATGAATCCTTTAATATTGTCCCCTTGGTAATCCAAATGTGTTTCATCTTAACATCCACGTACTTTGCTAAAGAATTTGTTTTTGACCCACCGGCTGAGACTATAGGTCTCAGAGGTGGGTCCAAGCTGTTTTTGTGGATCTTCGGTATGCCAAATACAACCGGTATTTTGGGTTTAGTTTTTTTTCAAATAAGTCAAGGTTTTATAATTAATAAGTTCCTCATTCATCATGTCTTCCAAAATGCTATCTATTCTATAGTAAGCCATATTAATTTCATTCCTGGATACCACCCTATATTTCATTTCATTTCTTAATATTTCATTCATTTTGCCTTCGTATATTATCACATCCATCACAACCACCCCACCCCCCTTATCAGGTTTCATAACTCTGATATTTTTATTAGCTTTTAGTTCTTCCAAAGCTAAATGTTCATTGGGGTGGAGGTTGTAGTGAATTTGTCTATCCCTCATATTTCTCTCTTTTCTTCTGATTTCCCTTTCCATATTGTTTTCAAAATTCTTTAACTGGGTGTGTATAACAGGGTTAAAAATCGATTTTTTGGTTAATATACTCTCATTAATAATATTTCTATTTCTTTTTACTTCAAGACCTATACCCCCATTGTGAAACAACAACTGCAAATTCATTTTCCTAATAAAAAGCTTCATATCAATGAGAGTTTGTGTGGAATTCCCTTTAACCAAGGGTATAAATTTGAAGCCCTTTTCCAGTAATTTAAAATGCTGTACATTTAATGCCAGGTCACTAAAATTATAGATAGCAAACCCTTCAAGGGTAAATTTATTCCCATCTTCCACAATATTATTTGCCAATGTATCCTCTATCATGTAATGAACTGATGTGTCTTCTAATGGGTGGGGGTTTAATATTGTCTGTATTTCCCCCTCCCCCTTCTCCCCCCCCCCCGCTGTTGAAAATTTCCTTGATATCTTTTTTCCAGCCATTCGTCATTTTCTAATCTTTCTAATGGGGGAAATTCCAAATCATATTCATTTCCCATCCATTCTTCATTTTCATCATAATTTTTGTGTTTTTCCAATGTTTTATTATATTTATTATTACTGTATGGTTTGTAATGCTCATACTGATATCTATAACCCGTCGGTTTAGGGTAGCGCATTTCATTGTTGTATTCCTGGATATCTCTCCTTAATTTATCCATTTTTCTACTCACTAAAGGTTTACATCTATCATCTATTTCATCCTTGATTTTAAAATATTCCTGCCTCTCCTCCTTGATTTGAAAAACCAAATCTTCTTTAATGTATTTATCTAAAGTTTCTATCTGTGTTTGAAGGCTTTCTAAGTTTTTGTTGTTTTCCCTTATTATTAATCTAACAATGTCTAACCCACATTTATTAAACACTAATAAGAAGTCTTTATGAAATTCTGACCCAATCTGTACATTATTAAGATATTTCCATGTTCTAAGCCCCTTAGGGACAATATCACGCTTTAAACATTCA
Source organism: Protopterus annectens (assembly GCF_019279795.1). Classification (NCBI taxonomy): domain Eukaryota; kingdom Metazoa; phylum Chordata; order Ceratodontiformes; family Protopteridae; genus Protopterus; species Protopterus annectens. The sequence continues at coordinate 137,221,628 of NC_056750.1, forward strand.
TTAAGATATCCATTTTCAATCATAATACTTTTATATTTATGCATAGGTTTGTACAAATTGCTCAATTTTTTACTGTAAGAATCATTATATTCATTGTAATAATTTACATTCTGTTTGGTAACATTAGAACTGAACGAATATTGCTTTTTTAACCAGTCCTTCATGTCCAATGTTTTTTCAGAATAAACAGTACCTGTGCAACTCTGTTGCTTTTGACACGGCTGTTTGTCAAAACTGTGACCAGGAATCTCCCCATTATCCATTAATATTGCTGGTGTGTCCGCAGGATTGAAGCGACTGTTATTACTTTCGTCTCCCGGGTTGAAGCAGCTACCATTCGGTTCGTCCCCTTCTTCAAACGCTCCTTCGGCGCCATGTACTTCCCTTTTACGTTTGCTCTTATGGCCATACGCTTCATTATCCTCATGTGCACACCGCTTACGTGTCCCTTCTGCTTCCTTCCTGATCAAAGTCTTGCACAGCAGGGTGAGGAGGTCTACCAGCTGTGTAAGTTGTCCGATAAGCCTCTTAGATTGGCCAACATCTTCCGGACCTCCGTTCCTCTCCTTCCCTTCCATTTCCATGGCAAAACAAACTGACCAAGAAAAAACGCCAAACCGGTGTCTGCCAACCACCACGAACCAACCAAAAAACTGGAACTGGAAGCAAAGCGAAGAATCTCTTCCAAAGTTTATTGTAAACACTAGATCCTCAGTAAACACACAGTAAATACACAATGAACGCCTTCTCACTCAGCGTTTTCGTCCCTTCTGGACTTCATCAGATAAAAAACAACAGTTCCTAGTTACCTTTTATATATATAGTTTAAAATCAATCAACCAATCCATTTCAAGCCTTCAATACATTCTAATTAATTGCTAATTGTGTGTGTTTATAAAAATAAATAATTTTAAAAACCACAGTAGTTTCTTATATAATCCTAAAACCTTTTTTAAAAAATTTTTCTTTTAACTTATTTGAATTTTAAATATATATTAAATAAATTAATTAAAAAGTGTATGTATAAAAAATATATATATATGAAAATAGAATGAAATAGATGAGAAAAAATGTTGTAGGTAAGAAAAAATATTCTCATTGTAAACCTGTATATTCTGTGTGACTATAATGCCATCTCCTGGTTACATTTATTATCACACCTTTCCCTTCATATTTTTTCAGCTCTTATTTTCAAAAGAGGCTGAAAAGATATGTGGTCATTTAAGCCAGGTTTTCTGTTGGCTTCTAGAGCTACCTGCCACCACATTTCTTTATAAGCTATAAGTTCTTCTAAAGGACCCCCTCTCTTGTTACCAACTATTTGGTCCAAAACAAAAAATTGGAATTTGGACCCTACACAAACCTTGGAATGTCTATAGATGGCATTGGTTTCTTTTTCTTTTTTAACATCGTACATATGTTCATATATTCTTCTTTTGAGGGACCTTTCCGTCTTCCCAACATAGAAAGATGGACATGCCATACATATAGCCAAGTATACCAACCCCCTTGATTCACAGTTGTAATATGCCTTACTTTTTAACCATCTTTTTCTCCCTTCCAGGAAAACTTTTCCTTTATCCAAAATGTTGTCACATTGCATACATCTTCCACATTTGAAAGTACCAGTTTTTACCCTACCTTGTATATCTTTTTTCCCCCTGTTATCTGTGTTTTCCAAGTGTCCTTTTATACTTATAGTATTTTTAAATATGACTTTAGGCGTCTGGGTAGAAATACCTTCTAAGTCCGTGAAATTCTTGAATCTCTCCCATTCCCTATGAAATAATGTCTTTACTTCCTTGTTTAGTGTATTATATTCAAGAATGAGAGATTGGTGAAAATTTTCTTCTTCTTCCTTATCTTCTGTCACCTTAACTTCATTATATGACCCAATTATGGGTTTAAATCTGCCCCTTCGGCCTTTTTCAACCTCAGTTCTCAAATTTTGAACGAAATCATTTGGATAGCCCCTTTCAAGAAACATTTTATGTAACAAATCACATTCCTTTAAAAATTTGTCATCTTTACTGGTCATTCTCGACCCTCTTACAAATTGCCCTTTTACTAAATTCTTTTTACAATATAATGGGTGGGCACTATCAAAGTGTAAAAAGGAATTAACATAAGTAGGTTTCCTGTAAACATTTGTTTGGAAAATTTTATTTTCCAAGGTTATTTCCACATCTAGGTAAGAAATACTAGTCTTGGAATAATTATAAGTAAATTTTAAAAAACCTGAGGTTTCTTCCATATATTTAATAAATTCTTTTAGTATTTCAATACCCCCTGTCCAAAATATTATAATATCGTCGAGGAATCTCTTATATAATGTCCAATGTTTCTCATATTTAGACCCCAATATATATTTGCTTTCCCAATTTGATAAAACTAAATTAGCAAAGGTAGGTGCACAGGCAGCACCCATAGCTACCCCTTGTAGCTGTCTGAAATATTCACCATTGAATAGAAAAAAAATGTTTTTCAATACTAGGTCCATCAACCCTGTGCACACTACCTTTTCTCCATGGGTAAGTTTATTGTCTGCAAATATTTCTTCCTCGAACATCATATTACCATCTTCGTAGGGTATCGAACCAAATAAGTCAACTATATCTATAGTCACAAAAATTAGTTCCTCGTGATACAATTCAAAATTCAAAATAGACAATAAATCCCATGAATCCTTTAATATTGTCCCCTTGGTAATCCAAATGTGTTTCGTCTTAACATCCACTTTTGAAAATAAGAGCTGAAAAAATATGAAGGGAAAGGTGCGATAATAAATGTAACCAGGAGATGGCACTATAGTCACACAGAATATACAGGTTTACAATGAGAATATTTTTCCTTACCTACAACATTTTTTCTCATCTATTTCATTCTATTTTCATATATATATATTTTTTATACATACACTTTTTAATTAATTTATTTAATATATATTTAAAATTCAAATAAGTTAAAAGAAAACATTTTTAAAAAAGGTTTTAGGATTATATAAGAAACAACTGTGGTTTTTAAAATTATTTGTTTTTATAAACACACACAATTAGCAATTAATTAGGATGTATTGAAGGCTTGAAATGGATTGGTTGATTGATTTTAAACTATATATATAAAAGGTAACTAGGAACTGTTGTTTTTTATCTGATGAAGTCCAGAAGGGACGAAAACGCTGAGTGAGAAGGCGTTCATTGTGTATTTACTGTGTGTTTACTGAGGATCTAGTGTTTACAATAAACTTTGGAAGAGATTCTTCGCTTTGCTTCCAGTTCCAGTATATTGTATTATGACCTATCATGCAGAAGGGAGGCATATCAGTAGAGTACACATTAGATCTTAATGGCATAAATTTCAGTTTCAGACTTCTTACCCTTCAGAACTGAAATTCAACTGCCAGACCTGTTGTAGTATGTCTGTGTAGGTCTGGTGAGGGGCTGTTCACCATTGCCACCATCATTTGGGGGCCTTAGCCTGGGCTTTCTTTATGGTAATCTACACCTGTCCTGCTGGTTGAGGCTGGTGATGGGTATGTGACCCTCACTAACATCCATGTGTGTGTGAGCTATGGACACTCACAGTTATTTGGGCCATCACATGTACTGCGGTGGGAGTTGTCACCTTGTGTAATACTGCCTAGTATGTTGACACCAATATTTGTTATTGATCTCCTGCTGTCCCATATAGCTGTCAGCTGTCTGCTGCTATCCCATTCAGCCACCCAATTCCCTTGCATGCCTGCATCCATATCATACATACAACTATGAGAACATACTACTCCATTCAGTAATTGATAGGAAGGATGACTTACCTTGTTGCTGGGCCAGTATTGAGGATGGTGCTGGAGGGCTGACTATGTCAGATGCACGTAGTACACTCCCTATATAAGGTAAAGCAAGGTAGTATCATGTTTGACATCTCTTTTACTGTATGTGCGAGTAAGAGAGAGGTATCATTCCCTGGGTCCTTACACTGTTAGTGTGTGTGCTATGTGTTGCCTCCTTGCCAAGGAATGGGCATACTAGGCATGCCTCCTTCTGCCTACAGGGGTGGGCTCAGAATGTTCCTCCTCCGAGTCCCTCTGTGCTTGTGCTGGCATTGGCAATGGTGGGGGGCTGTGTGGCCTGCCCCATGCTGTTCCTGATGCAGCTGTTTCCGCAGGGTCATATTGTGTAGCATGGCACATACTATGAACATTTGTGTACATGTAGCTGGAGAGTACTGCAAGGCTCCAGTGGATATGTCAAGGCAGTTGAACCATAACTTGAGCATCCCAAACACACACTCTGCAATGATCCTGGTTTGTGTGTGTGCCTCATCATGATGTCCTTGTTCGGGTGTGTGTGCATTTCTGATGGGTGTCATCAGCCATGGCTCCAGTGCATAGCCAGCATCCCCCAGTGGATGGCCTTATTGAGGGATGTCCCCCTGGCACACCCCTGATACAGCTGTGAGCAATGCCAGATGTGGGAGTTGTGATAGCTTCCAGGGCTGCCAGCACACATATTCATGATAATGCCCTGGACATCGCACATGACCTGGCAGTTGATGGAGGGGAAGCCCTTGTGCTTTATGTACACCCTACCTCATTCACCGGGTGGTGCTTTGATGTGGATGTGCATGCAGTCTATAGCACCAACTACCTCAGGGTATTCTGCTATACGGTGAAGAGACGCATACTTCTGGTCAATGCCTCATGGGTGTTAGGGAAATATATGTGCTCATTGGCATGTGGTGTCATGGCATCCAGGAACTGGTGGAGTACTGTGAGATCCCCATGATATCCCCAGTTGGTCTTTGGAAGGTACCTGTGGCTAGTATTCTTAAGCCTACACATACCTTGCTATTGACTGGGATGGGTTCCCCTCTATTAGTTCTGTGTGTGAGGTGTGGCCGGCACAGCTCAACGATTTGCTGTAGAATGTCCCTGTCCACCCTGTAGCATTCTACTGTCTCCAGCTCATGTAGGCCCTGGTAGGTTATCCTGAGTCTGTACACTCTTCTCCTCCTCCTCCTCACTGTGGGTCAGCTGTCAGCATTCTCCTCCTCACCACTCTCAGTCTCTAGCACATATTGATGGAGTAAAGCAGCAGCAGCCTCTAACATTTTTAGTTAGTTTTGCCAGTTAAAAAAAACCCCCGTCTGTATACACCAGTGGTATACAGTTTGTGGGAAAAAACAGTCTGAAAGGTGTTTGCATAGTTTTATAGTAGTGTGCTGGGCTGCTGCATGTGTAATTGGCTGATTCTGATACATTCCACCTGCCAGCTATGTTGGTTTACATTGATTGCCTTTCTACTGCTGTTTCCCCTTCCCACTTCCTCCCTATTTAAGCCTCGAGGTGCATCACCCATACCCACTGCTGAAATGTAAACAGTGCTACTCATACCTCTCAACCTCTTAGAATAAGAAATCTGGACAAAGCCATTAAAAAACTGGTACAAATAGGGACATGTTTTAAATATTGCTCTTACAAATTAGAAAGTTGATAGAATAACAGGTTTTGCATTAGTATGCATGTTCTGTATGATATGAAGTCTAAAACTCAAATGTCTGTCATTATTTTCTAACTTCAATCTTTAATAATTTGCCAGAAAGCCACAATTTTATGAAAAAATGGACCAAAAATATAAGGCAAAAATTTGGACATTCTGCGAAAATCTGTACAGTTGAGAGGTATGGTGCTACTATTTCCTCTCTCTCTCTCTCTCTCTCTGTTTTTTTATGTTTAACACCTGGTGCACAGCATGCAAAACCGTTTAGGCTACGTACACAGTGCTCAGGCACATCTGACACACAGCCTTCCTTAGCTGTGTGTAGCTAAGGGCAAACATAGGCCACAGATCTCCAGTGAGCTTACAGCAGGCATGACACACCACCTTATGAAGTCATTCAGATCTTAGACGTGCACTGTTGTATTGCTACACCTACACGGTTAGGTACAAGCTGACACTTTGACGAAATACGTGATTCAGTATAACTCCCCTCATTTTCATTACCTAGTGTGTAGGTCATTAGTTACTGCACTAAACGGACCCTTTCCCCTTGACAACCAGTGCTCCCTGGTATTGTTTACATTCTGCATGTCATTGACTATAATGGCAAAATGCAGAATTAACTTAAAATTGAGTTTTCACATTTTGTTTTTATTCTTGGCACAATCGCCTTTGCGCACCACTGCCCTATGCTTAAACAGCCGAGATCGGCTAAAAAAAAAGTTTAATTTTCATAATTATTATTCAATTTTAATCCAATGGCCTTATATTTGGCCACTGGCATGTCTAATGTACATAATACCTTCTTTTTCACAAGCTGTCATGCCTCCATTTTGTCAGTTGCAGAAATGTACTCAGTTATTTTCTGAATACATTTCTGCACTGACACTGTTCTAGCACAGAGACCTGGCAGCTTGGTGAATCACTAAATCACCTCATTTGCATGGTTTTCACCAGCAAATGAGGTGATCTGCATGCCGCACAGTCTTCCATGCTGGAACAGGGTAGGGCCACTTGTGCACGTGAAAATAGCACTATCCTGAATTGCTCGGTGGCCATTTTCAATGCAGGAGCTCCTACACTGTTTCTGTATGGAAAAAATGGCTTCCTGAATCCTGGGATGGATGTTCAAAAGCAATGTAGTCAGACACTGGTATGCCTTTAATGGGTCATTTGGTTTGAATTCTAAATACCAATTCTTTCTTTATATGTACCAAGTATCGTATAACTTCTACTACAGTGTTACGACATTGGTATATTTCATTACAGTCAAGTGCGCCTCCAGGTGTTTTTGCAGTTACCTCCTACTGCAGCTCTAGGCATCAAATAGTGCTTGTTCAGATTTGTATTAATAATTCCAAAACCATGCTACATGCAAGATATCAAAATATTTCATCTTGAAACATATATGATGGCAAACACAATTGTACTGATATTCGATCTCTATCTAATGCAGCTAAAGAGGCATTGAATATTTATTCTGTTTATTTGTATTATAATACTTTTCACATTTCTATAAATATCTCAACATTCAAATAACACTGACAGAACTGCATAGCCTCATATGAAAGCTCAAAGCTATATGAAGAAAATCCTGCTGGCAGTATGCGTCTTGCTTGAATGGTTACTAAAATATCATAATCTGCTTATACAACATTACAAAATTAATATTCACTGCATTTATTTTGGCTTATAAAATACAGTTTAAAGCATCAAACTGAATGAATGCCACTAATATAAAGATTAATTTATCCTGAATAGTTTGCCATTTACAATTTTCTTGTAACATGTAGTTCCAGAGATATGAATACTTCAGCTGTAAGATGATAACTTCATTTTTAATGGCTAAAGCCACACCCATTGGGAGTTAAAGGTACACACTAAAAGGAGCTGTACTGGAGAGAATGATATAAAAAAGAGATAGAGAGAGTGTGTGTTTAAAAAAAGAAAAATATTAAAATCATTTTTTCAGTGAAATTAGAGGTAGTGGCATGCGGCATTATTTTGATCCCAGAGACCACGGCATCTCAGTAACTTCTGTCACAGGTGGTGAATGTTATATGCTGTTCAGAAGTTGTAGGCGGGGCTTCCTGCATGGCTGATGTCAGCATGTGAAGATGTCACAAAAGATGTTAAGTTTGTGTCATCATTGCTGAACATTCTAGTGAGCTGGAAATGAGTTTTTGCAGAATGTCTCTGGTTGAAAATGGACAACAAAGCAGGTAAATGGATATCTGATTTTGCTTATAAATATTGACTAATATTAAGTATCTGATCAGTGCCACTGACTGTAGATCTATGGTGTTTCTGTGATATATTAAACCTGGACTTTTTTTGAATGTGGTTTTGTATAAATCAGTTATGGATTTTGTATACAGCAAAAAAAAAAAATCAAAATTTCGCAGACTAGTCAACAGTAAAGTCAAAATGAAATGGCTTTCAGCATATTACATGGGGATTAGGGGAAAGAACATAAGTAAAGAAGGGATCAGTTTAAGAGAGAAGGATGGCAGGGAATTAGTAAAGTTAAAAAGGACTAAAATAAAACAGGAAATGAGTCAAATGTATATGGATAAAAAAGACATAATTACTAAGGGATATGCAAATTGACTGTTTTCTGGGAATCAGCAAAATCTTTACAGAGGATTTGATATATTCGTTTATGTTTATCCCTGTAGTGGTATTACAAGGAAATGCTTCATGCTTCTAATAAAGTTCTACTAATTTTATAGGTGCTGAGTAGGTTTTATACTTCATATTGTGTACGCACATGCTTTTGCTGTGGCAAATACATGGACCATAATGTTGTTATTAATATCATATGTATTCTCTCATCAGATTATATTATTTTTATCTGTGAGTTTCACATATGTGTTTTGAAGTAGGTTAAAGAGAACGGCACTATATCATATATAAAATATATATTTTTGGAAAGTTAAAAGTGAAATTTACATTAATCTGCACTACTAATGCTGTTATTAAAAGTTGGACATAGATTTATGCCTCCTATATGTTGTTTCACACCTAAGCATTTGAAATGATTACAGCTATTTTCTGTATCCTGCTTTTAAAACAAATGCTACAGTGCATTCACAAGATAGTCAATTAAAACTGAGATATTTCATTTCTAAAATAGCGTGCACCATTTCATACTATAATACACAAACTTCAGGCAAAACCAGTGACTAGTTTCATACTGAAATGTGTCTGGCCCATTTTGGAGAAACTGTGTACTAGTCGTGTTTTCTAACTTCACACTGGTTTGTGACTGAAACAATAACACAGTACCCGGTTCATGGGCTACAGCAAAAAAGATTTTAGTGGTTTGTATTAATACACTGTACAGGATGTAAACAAATGATAACTGTGATTTTAATTGACATTGTACACTATGTGACTTTTAGCTAGTTAGGAAAACTCAATATGAGCTTTTTGGCAGGCTGACCTCTGTTCTGCTTCAGACAGTGTTATACTGTTCAGAGGGTAGGTCACAGCTTGATAGACCATTCAGATCTGGTTTTCTGATTATTATGTTTTCCACAAAAACATGTCAGCTAGCATTAGACTTTTACACCCACTCATCTGCTTTTCAGTTTATTTAGCAAAGTATTCATTTGACTTTGTTTACCAAGGTGTTGCACTAATTAATTCTGTCTAATTTCAATCTCAGTCCATGGTTTAAGAAAAAAGTACAGCTGTGTAAGCAAACTTACCATAACAATAGATGTCCAAATGATCACTGCTGTAGTAGCCTTATTTATATGAGTAAGATCCTAGCATAGTTATACACTAGGGCCATTCTTCAGGGACTCCTGGACCCCTTCCCTACCACCTCCTAGTAATTTTAAATAATGGTAATTTACTCATATAGTGTCGAGGTCAGATTCAGTAACCCAAAGGATGAACCGGACAAAAAGTAGAAAACACAGATCTATTGTTGTGCTGAGTACAAAACTTTTGAATCCAATGTTGTCTTTTTTTGTCTGATTCAACCTTTGGGACAGATTCCCTAGCTGTCACAAGCCTGGGAGGTATCAAGGAAGGACGTTCCTGAAAATGATGGAACCCAAAGATGTACGAGACCTTGATTGTACATCCATCTTAATAATGAGTAATAAATGTGTGCACTAAGTTGCTCTTGCACAGATTTCATCTACAGGAACTGTACACATAAAGGCAGTAGAAGCAGCTGCAGCCCTTGTTGATGAGCTCTTGGTTTCTTAGCTAAAGACAGTCCCAGTTATTTGTATACAAAGGCTACATGGTCTGACAGACACCTTGATAATGGGACTTTCAAAACGTTATATCTGTCGTGGATTTAGAAAAAGCTACAAACACGATCAGATTTTCTGAAATATTTAGTCTTATGGAAATAAATGTCCACAGACAGCTTAGATTTTAATAGCTATAGAGTATATTTTCCTTTAGTAGAAAATCATGGAAAAATACTGGTAAATGTATGGCTTGATTAATGTTCATTTTGGATGCTACTTTTGTAATGAACCTAGAATTCATTCTCAAAGAAACCCTATCTTTATGGAAAATCAAGTAAGGGGGTTTACAAGAAAGTGCTTTTAATTCAGAAATCCTTTTGGTTGAAGTGATGCCCACAAGAAAAAATAGTCTTCTAAGAAAGCTACTGTAAGTCTGCTGAAGCTGTATAAAAGGGTGTTTTGGCAACTCCTGAAGCATAACAATTATGTCTCATGGAGGGACAGGATCCTTTATGGGAGGTCTCAATAAGAAAGTTTCCTTTCAAAAGCCTCTTGAAATCTTTAGAGAGTATATAGCCACTTGATTGCATCCAACATGGAAATTGAAAATAGCAGCTAGTTGCACTTTGATTGTTGAAAAACTGGATGTCCCACTCACTAGGTTGAATAAGGAGAAAGTAACAGTCAGCTGCCTGTCAGGTGCCAGGATCCGCCACATAACGCACACACTCAGGTCCCTCAACAACAGGTACAAATATGACTCTGTCATTGTACACCTGGGTGTGAATGACCTAAGATGCACCTCCCTGGACTACATCAAAAGAGACATGGAGGAGCTCTTGGATTATGTAGCCCAAGTCGGTATGACCCTAGCCCTGAGCAGCATCCTACCATCACCCAGAATGATACTACAGTACAAGCAGAAAATGATTGATTTCAACAACTGGATAAGTTTCTGGTGTTATTCTAAGGGGATCCAGTATCTGTCTGCCTGGAATGACATGATTGACAGACCTCGATGCTTTGCCAGAGATGGCCTGCATCTGTCACCCCTGGGCTTCTTGATACTGGCCAAGGGTCTTGCCACCCCTAAAGTGCCTTTTTTGATGGTGTTCCAAAGACCAAATTACCACCATAACAGCTACAAACGAATGCAATCTGAGGGTCATGCTGCTCAATGCTAGAAGTCTAAATCTCAAAATGTATTCACTCAAAGCACTCCTTAAAATGGAAAACATCGACATTTGCGCTGTAACAGAGACTTGGTTCAAGGCTGCAGAAAGCACACCTGCACTACCAGGCTTTAACTCATTCCACGCCTTTCGGCCCCAGAACTTGGACCGAAGCTCCAAAGGCGGTGGTGTTTCCATATTCATAAAGGATGCACACACCTCCAGACTGGTAGTCCAACATAACACATCTGAGATACTTCAGGTGCAGCTAACATTGGGTAAGACAAAGATACAGATTGTAGCCTGCTATAGGTCCCCAACCATGTCCCAAGACTCACACTCCACGTTCCTAAGCATCCTGGAGAATATTAAGGTCCAACCTAACACTCTCATACTGGGTGACTTCAACTACCCCTCCATTAATTGGGAAAACTTCTCATGTGCCAATGCACGTGCCCAACGCTTTCTGGAGTTCATTAATTCCAATGCCCTGGACTAGCTCGTTCTTACCCCCACTAGAGGTAGCAACAACCTTGACCCGGTCATTACTAACATGGGCGACTGCTGCTCTACACCAACAGTCAACTTCTCCCTGGTTAGATCCGATCACAAACTAATCACCTTGGAAATCCACCCCCCCCCCCCACAAAGGTAACCACCATAAAAAACTTCTCCAAAGCTAACTCTGGGCTCCTAAAAACAGAGGTGGCTAACCTCGCGGCACCCATGCAAATGGAGAATAGTTGCATGGCCGCTGAATCATAGACCACTGCTTGACTTACAAAGTCATGTCTGACCCTGCCCTGTTAGAAATGTTACACCTAAAGAATCCTTAAACACTTGTCCTATATGGACAGACTCAAAAAACTCCAACTATTCTCTGTCTCATATTACCTACTTAGAGGCAATCACTGCTTGACTTACAAAGCCATGTCTGACCCTGCCCTGTTAGAAATGTTACACCTAAAGAAATCACCTACACAAATGCATGGATCTCACCATACCCAATAGAACCAAGACGCTCTCCTCAAAAAAAAACGGAAGCCAATCTTGTGATCCCCTGCCATAAACAAACTCCACAATAGAAGGAGGAAACTGATCCAGAATAAGGTGAAGTCCCAAGACTGGAAAAACTCCCTTATCAGCCTCAACAAAAGGTTGAGATCCCTCATCAAATCCTCTAAAGCTAGCTATGAAAACAGAATTGGAGCAGATAGTAAAGACAACCATAAGGCCTTCTATAGTTATGTAAAGAATCTCCACGGCAATACCCAGATTTGCTCTGAGCTAATGCACAATGGTACCTCCTATACTGAGCCAACAGATATTGCCAGTATACTGGCCAACAGATTCATTGCCAACTTTACTCCCCCCCAAAGGACCAATCACAATACCAGTAGATTGCCAGGCACCCAGTATTACTGCTGCACAGGTTAAAACAGCACTGTCCAAGGCCAAGAATACAGCTGCTATGGGACCTGACAATATCCCAAGCTGTGTTCTACATGAACTACAGAGTGAACTGGCACCTCACCTGTGCCCTGTTCAGTCACAGCTTCATCTCAGGCTTTGTCCCTACCGAATGGCGCACTGCTACAATCATCCCTCTCCACAAGGGAGGCGCAACTACAGACCCCGGAAACTATCGTCCCATTACCCTGACAAATCTGATATACAAAACTATGGAATGCATCATTATGGACCTAATAAGCAAGGATATAGGGAATCTTCAAACTCTGGATCCTACACAGTTTGGTTTTCTGAAGGGTAGATCATGCCTGCTCAACTTGGTCAACTTCTTTGAGTCAGTCATCAGAGCTCTGGATAAAGGCAAGGTGGTTCATACAGCCTAACTTGATCTGGCCAAGGCCTTTGATAACATTCTCCACTCAGGAATCATAGAAAAACTCACTAAGCTAGGCATCAACCCCTATATCACTAGGTGGGTTACAAACTGACTCACAGACAGAACCCACAGGGTGAAAGTAGCTGACACCAAGTCAGACTGTTGACCAGTCATGAGTGGAGTCTCACAGGGTTCAGTCCTGGGTCCTCTCCTGTTTGGTATCTACTTCTCTGAAGTCCAGGCCAACAAGAAGGGACTCTGTCTGACAAAGTTTGCAGACAATTGCAAGTTGGTAGATATTAACTCCCCAAGTTATGTTGACATCCTACAGAAAGGCCTCACTGAGACTAACGACTGTTGTCAGAACCATGGCCTTAAGCTCAATGCCAAAAAATGTGTCATCATCCCCCCTTGGAAAAACCCAGTTCCCTTGAATTACCACATCGATGGTAGCCCACTAAACACAGAAGGTGTTATAAGAGATCTAGGAACACAGGTTGACAGCAACCTCTCTTTTGACCACCACAATGACACTATGGTCAGAAAGTCCTTCTATGTGGCACATCTCATTACTAAGGGTTTTGCACCCAGGAAGAAAGAGGTCATTGTCTCCCCTCTACTCTTCCCTCATTAGGCCAATCATCGAGTACAATGCCCCATTTGGCAACAACTGGAGAGGCCGCAAAAGTACCTCACAAAGAGGATCCTAGGCCTTAAACACTTGTCCTATATGGACAGACTCAAAAAACTCCAACTATTCTCTGTCTCATATTACCTACTTAGAGGCAATCACTGCTTGACTTACAAAGCCATGTCTGACCCTGCCCTGTTAGAAATGTTACACCTAAAGAAATCCCAATCCCGACAGACCACATGCTCCAGAGACCTCAACCTTATTACCACAATCAACAGAATGTGCTGGAGGGGCAAGTTCATAACCCAGAGACTGCCCATGCTATGGAACAGACTTCCCATACATGTCAAGCAGAGCATCTCACTGGCCCTCTTCAAGAGAAATCTTGATGAGTGGTTAGGAAATAGAAAATTCACCCCGAGGATCACTCCAGTGGCTCTACTTGACAGAGGCACTAGAAACTAAGGTCAGGTGGCATGATGCCAGGGTAATCCTATGGGCTTGGCTTGTAAAGGCTCCAGAGCCACTAGCCTAGTACACACCTGTGAACCTATGAAAAAGTCTGACAAGAATCTAGGAAGGAAAGAAGTGGAGCTGAAAAGGGATTTATCCCTTTAGCTGTTGCCCAAATAAAGAACATCTTCCATTTGCTAAGGTAAGTTTTATTGGTACTTGATTTTTGAGAGGCGTAAAAAAAATGAGCCCACTTGAGTGGAAAGCCTGGCATCTCTGGCCCCCACTAAAATTTGAGGAATCACTTAGCTCCAGTGTCAATGGGTTTAGATGAGGCTGACCAGATGGGTGAATAGGAAGATCTGGATGGCTGTCCAGTGTCCAGGGAGGACATAATAGATGAGGCCAGAGGAAGGGGAACCACACTTGCTAACTCCAAAAGGGGCAATGAGGATTACTTTGGCCTTGTACCTTATTGCTTTCTGAGCAAACTTTGTTATCAAAAGAAAAGGGGGAAAGACATACAGAAGACCTGGACGCCAACTATAGACTGGACCGTCATTCTGTGATTGTATCTGTAGATGGATTAGGGCAAAAGAAACGCTGCAGTTGCAATTTAGGTACAAAACAACTGTACTCGTGAGGCAGAAGGATGGATCTGTTCAACTTGTCCACTAACTCACTTTGTAAATTCCAGGAATGCGCATTGCTATGAGAAAGCAATGGAAAGACATCCCCCACTGCCACACTCTCATGACCTCTCGGCACAGAGGATATGAATGGGTTCTACCATACCTGCAATGCACCAGACTACTGACATGTTGTCCTCCTGGATGGAGATCACATCCCTGGGGAGGGAGTCCTGAAAGGCCTGCAACACTAGGAGGGCAGCCATCATCTCAAAGACATTGATGTTGAGAAGAGCCTCTGTGTTAAACATGAACCTTGAACCATCTTCCCTTCAAAATGCCACCGCCCCTCCACAAGAGGGAAGCATCCATGATTAATATGGCTATGGTGGATGTATTGAAAAAGGCTGACCTTCTGTGAGAGCTGTGGAGGTCAAGCACCACATGATGTGAGACCTGAACACTGTCGTTAGGCAAATCTGTGTATAAAGAGGATGGAGGATCTGGAGCCATTGTACTGAAAGGGTCCACTGGAAAATTCCCATATGATATCTGGCTAGGGGAACGAGCATTCCTGTGGAAGCCATCAGTTCTAGCAATCAAATGATAAGTCTTGTGGTTGATGAGGGATACTGAAGGACTTGCAAGGCTGTCTGCCACAGAGAAATGATCCTGGACTCTAGAGTAGCTATCTGGTTGTTCATGTTCAAGTGGCATCTGATGAACTCTGTTGTGTGGCTATCAATCTGCTTTTGGAGTGACTGATTGTGATCCCCAAATGTTGGAGAAACTGGAGCAAGAAGTCCTGTTGCTGGTGTAGAAGATCCTTGATTAATGAGGTGAGGAGCCAATCGTCTAAGCAGGGGAACACCCAAAATCCTAGCTACCTGAGATATGCTGCAACAACTACTATCCAGCTGGTGAACACCAGAGGGGCAGTGGTGAGATTAATGGGCAGTGCCCTCAATTGGCAATGACTGGATCCCACCCAGAAACAGAGAAATTGCCTCAATTGCCTTGAAATGAAACTTAAATACATTGGATATAAAAAGTATACACACTCCTGTTAAAATGCCAAGTTTTTGTGATATATAAAAAATGAGAGCACAATAAATCATTTCAAAAAATATCCCACCTTTAATGCAACCTATAACCTGTACAATTTACTTGAAAAACAAACAAACCTGTTAGGGGAAAAATATAAAAAAAGTACAATAAGCTGATTGCATAAGTGTGCACACTCTTAAACTAATACTTTGTTGAAGCACCTTTTGATTTAATTACAGTATTCAGTCTTCTTGGGTAGGAGTCTATCAGCATGGCACATCTTGACTTGGCAATATTTGCCCACTCTTCCTTGCAAAAGCGCTCCAAATCTGTCAGATTGCGAGGGCATCTCTTGTGCACAGCCCTCTTCAGGTCACCCCACAGATTTTCTATTGGATTTAGGTCTGGGCTCTGGCTGGGCCTTCCAAAACTTTAACTTACTTCTGGTGAAGCCATTCTTTTGTTGATTTGGATGTATGCCTGGGGTCACTGTCATGTTGAAAGGTGAAATTCCTCTTCATCTTCATCTTTCTAGCAAACACTTGACAGTTTTGGGCCAAAAGAGACTGGTATTTGAAACTGTTCATAATTCCCTCCACCTTGATTAAAGCCTCAGTTCCAGCTGCATAAAAACAACCCCAAAGCATGATACTGCCACCACCATGCTTCACTGTGGGGATGGTGTTCTTTTGGTGATGCGAAGTGTTGTTTTTGCACCAAATGTACCTCTTGGAATTGTGGCCAAAAAGTTCAACCCTGGTCTCATCAGAGCATAACACATTTTCCCATATGCTTTTGGGAGACGATGTATTGTTTTGCAAATTTTAGCTGAGCCTGTGTGTTTTTCTGTGTAAGAAAAGGCTTCAGTCTTGCAACCCTACCCTATAGGCCAGACATATGGAGAATACGGGAGATTGTTGTCACATGTAGTACACAACAAGTACTTGCCAGAAATTCCTGCAGCACCTTCAGTATTGCTGTAGGTCTCTTGGTAGCCTCCCTGACCAGTTGTTCTCTTGTCTTTTCATCAATTTTGGAGGGACATCCAGTTCTTTGCAACATCACTGTTGTCCCATATTTTCTCCACTTTTTGATGACGGTCTTCACTGTGTTCCATAATATATCCAATGCTGTGGAAATTTTCTGTACCCTTCTCCTGACTGATACCTTTCAACAATGAGATCCCTTTGATGCTTTGTAAGCTCTCTGCGAACCATGGCTTTTGCTGTAGCAGGAAAATGAGTAAATGTCAGGAAAATCCTACTAGGACAGCTGAACTTTATTTGGGGTTAATCAAAGTCTTTTTAATTGATATCAGGTGTGTACCCAAGAAAACTGAATGCTATAATTAAATCAAAAGGTGCTTCATCAAAGTATTAGTTTAAGGGTGTGCACACTTATGCAACCAGCTTATTGTACTTTTTTTATTTTTTATATTTTCCCCTAACAGATTTGTTTGTTTTTCAACTGAATTATACAGGTTATAGGTCACATTAAAGGTGGGAAAAGTTTTGAAATGATTTATTGTGGTCTCATTTATTTATATCACAAAAACCTGGTATTTTAACAGGGGTATGTACACTTTTTATATCCACTGTATTTGCCATAATGATAGATCTGGGTTATCTCATTTTCATCCAATTCAACCTTTGTGTTGTCAACTCCAACCCAGCAGCCTTTTCCAGAAGCTGTAGTCCTGAGGCTCTGACTCCTCTCCTAGCCATAATTTCCTCATTTCCACTGCTGCATCTCAGATAGGGTTGCCACCTTCCTTCACGGCTAAAACCGGAGCAAAGCTACGCCCCTCGCGTCACCAGTAACCCCGCCCACCCCAACCCCCTCTCCCGCCAACATACCGCCTATTTTTGTGACGTCGCGACAGCATCACTCAATGGGAACGCCCTCTTTTTTTGTTCCCACCGCTTGCTTTTGGCTGATTTACTATGCTTTTCTGTAAAAAAAGCATAGTAAATCAAGATTAAACTCCGATAGTCTGTTTCCTTTTTGAAACAGAATACCGGAGTTTGGACAGTGTTTTCCGGACTACCGGAGAATCAGTTTGATTTCCTGATAGTCCGGGAAAAAAACGGAGGGGTGGCAAGCCTAATCTCAGATCAAGTTTGCTGACATATCCCTAAGGTTAGGGAAAACTGATGTCAACAGTAAGGTACAAGATATAAATTTTCATAGACAGGGTCACAGATGAGGTTTGTCTGGTCACCAGACTCTGTCAGTGACAATATTGGAAGGGGGAGGGAGGGAGGGATGCTGAATGGGTTATGGTAAGGATATTACTTTCATATCCGATGGGTAAGGACATAACGGTCATATCAATGTTGTCTATTTTCATCTGATTCAACCTTTGGGATAGATTCCCAAGCTGAAGATCAATAGGGGGATATCAAGGAAGGGCATCCCTGAGAACAGCGTAATCAAAAGAAGAACGTGATCGAGACTGCATGTCCAGTTTGTAATGAGACACAAAGGTATGGACCATGGACCATGTTGTTACTGCACGGGTTCATATGAGTTGAACGACAGCTTGGAATATCGACACCAAAACATCGACAACGAAAACACCGACAAATTAAACCACCGACAGTTCACAAGCACAACACCTCATACACTCCACACCACAACAACAAAAATTAACAAACAAAACAAATCCCCACTCCAAACACCACACACACAACACAAGCAAACCAAACTCCTAACAAACCAGCACTAAACCTTACATACACACCTATCGACAACCCTAACCCAAACCCTAACCCTAAGGTCCGTCACTATCGCACACTCACCTAACCCGCGCCCTAACCCTAACTCACTTAAACCACCCCTAACCCAAAAGATATCTCTACTACACACTTACCTGACCCGAGCCCTAACCCTAACTCACTTAAGCCACCCCATCCCCACATACCGTCAACATCGCACACTTACCTTACCTCCGCGTCGCTGTTTTGATTTGTCGGTCTTCTCGTTGTAGTGCTTTTCATGTCGATATTCCAAGCGTCGATATTCCAAGCTGGCGTTCAACTCATATGAACCCTACTGCACAGATGTCAAGAATGGGAGTTCTCTTCTTGAAAGCTGGAGAAGTAATCACCTGATCTTGTAGAATGAGCTTTTGGTTTTGCATGTAAGGGTAAGACCAGTTTAGTATAAATGAAGTAAATACATTCCAATAGCCATTTAGAAAGTATGGTTTTTGATATGCGTTTGTCTAATTTTGCTTTATAAAAGTTGATCTGACTTCCTGATATCCTTGGTTTGATACATATAGAATCTGAGTTGTCTATGAACGTCTAGCATGTGTACCATATATTCTCCTTTGTTTGAGAATTTGGGAAAAAAAGACTGGCAAATCTATTGATTGATTCAGATTTTTTTTAGATGTCATCTTTGGCACAAAAGAGGAATTTGTTCACAAGGTCACTCTCCCTTTATGAAAAAGCAAATATGGTGTGCAAGACAGTGCTTGTAATTCAGAAATGTATCTAGCAGATGTAATTGCAAGAAGAAAAATAGTTTTCCATGAAAGAAACTTCAAGTCTACTGCAACTGCTGGTTCAAAGAGTGTTTGGGTCAAGGCTTGAAGCATAATAATGATATCCTATGGGGAAAATGGTTCTCTGACTGGAGGTCTGAGTAAGAAAGTGCCCTTAAGGAAGGCTTTTGAGCCTTTAAGAGAGGTCATGAAAGCACCATTGTGCCATATGTGAAAATCTGATATGGCTGTCATTTGCACCTTGATAAGGGAGAAACTGGAACCTTTCTGAAAAAGCTCAGGCAAAAAAATCTAACATCAACAGAAGGGACATAGCAAAAAGATCTAACCCTTTCAATGAGGCCCAATTAGAAAAAAATTTCCATTTGCTTTGATTTATCTTTTTGGTAGACTGTTTCTGAGAGACAGAAATAATGTGGACAACCACAGAAGATAGCCTGGCATCTCTGGCTATTGTTAGAATTGGAGGAACCATGACGTCACCTTCCGAGCTTTTAGATCCAGTACAGGAAATCCAGATAGGTGACTCAGAAAATCTGGATTCAAATCCAATACCCATGGAGGATGTATCAAATGAGGCCAAGGGAAGGAGAACCAAACCTGGCAAGAGCAAAACAGAGCAATAAGGATCACTCTGGTTTTGTACCTTTGGGCTTTCTGAATTAATTTTGTTAATACTGGTATTTGTAGAAGGCATAGAAGTGACCCAGTGTGAGTTGTGAACTGCAGAATCCCTCAGTGACTGTCCCTGGGGAGGTATCAAGGCAAAGTAACTACTGCACTTGTTGTTTAGGTATGAGATGAACAGATCACAGCAAGGTTGGCCCCAGTGGCTGAAAATCTGTTTTGCCGCTGTCTGATTGAGGGACCACTGATGGGACAGGTGAACTGACCTGCTCAACTTGTCTGCTAGTACATTTGACATCCCTGGGCCATGCACTACTATCAGAAAATGATGGGAAGACATTGCCCACTACCACACCCTCACGGTCTCACGGAAAAGTAGATATGATCATACTCCCCCTTGTTTGCTGATATACCGTACTACTGCCATGTTGTCTGTCTGAATGGAAACCACGCCTTGGAGAGGGAGTCTTGGAATGCCCACAATACTAGGAGGACCACTGTCATCTCCAAGATATTGATGTGAAGGTTGGCTTCTAAGGATGACCTTGAACTGTCTTCCACTTGAAATGCCTGCCCCATCCCAGAAGGGAAGTATCCATGGTTACTGTTGCCCAGGAACTTGGCTGGCAAAAGGTTCTTCCTTCTGATATCGATGGAGAGGTTATCCACCATTTGATATGATCTCTGCAAAACTGAGTAAGACGAATCTTGGTATGGAGAAGATGAAGACTCTGGTGTCTAGAAGTTTGGCGACTTGAAAGATGTGTTGAAGTGATATCCAATAAACACTATCTGTTAAGTGTGTGACAGCTGACTTTTGCATTGACTGACTGTAATCCCCAGTTGCTGTACAAGGTGGAACAACAGGTCCCAGTGTTGAACCAGTATATCCCTGAAAGCAGTGATATGGATATATCTGGATCTCTTGCAATCAAAGAACGACCTGCTACTAATGCCATAACTTTTGTGAATGTATGGGGGCTGTGGTGAGACTGAATGGCGGTGCTCTGAAATGAAAATGATTAGATCCCAGCTGCCTCCAGACTGCTGCAGTCAGGTAACTCCTCTGGAGTGCTGGTAGAGTTTCTCAGTAAAGGGAGTGCAAAAACCCTGGTTATGCTGTTGGCCTCTGCCCCTAGGGCAACGTTCATTCAACCTGCCTTCCCCTCTGCCTCAGGGGGCCTGTCTCCATGAGTGTTTTGGTGTGACCCCTTTGATTTCTGAACCATATCTTCTTACCACGCCTTTAGTTCCTAGAAAAGGTCCTTTGAGGGTTGGAAAAGCTGACTTCAACAGCAAACAGGGATTTGCTGTCTTGTTCACTACTAGTTAGCATCTGTTTAACTTTTGGTCCAAAAAGTGTGGAACCATTGAATGGGCATTAATGAAGGATGTCCTAAACCTTCGGCAAAATCGCACACTTGCATCCAAGCATGCCAATGCTGCCCTAGCTATGCCATCAGCTGCACTGGAAAGCAAACAGACACTTTAGACATAAATTTCAGGGTAGATAACTGGGAGTCCACTGTTTTTTGAACATCCACTGAGATGTTACCCATAAGGGACATGGTAAGCTCTTTGGTCAGGTCTCTCTGAAAACATGTCATATGGGCTAGATAGTTTAATGCTCTAAGTACAAAAGTCACTGAAGCATATGTCTGTTTCCTGAACCTGCCCAATACCCTTGACTCCCTGTCAGTGGGGTGGAGAGAAAAGCTCTCAGACAGTTCCTTTTCTGTGGCTGCCACCATTACCATGGCATCTACTGGTGGACCTTTACTCCAGTGCTTCCTGAAATTAGGACTACCAAAACCTTATCTGGGTTTTTTTGGGAATAGGTTCCACTAGATCAGGATTCTTCCATGCCTGCTGAGCCACTAGGTCTATAAGGGCATCAGCAGGTGGTACCACCAAGGACTCCTTGTTACTTCACCAATTTTAGGATGTCACCAAAGGTGAGGTCTTCTAGAGAGGATCTTGGGAAAACTTCACCTTCATCCAGATGTGTTTCTTCTGTGACAGACTCTGAAGAAGAGTCTAGGTGTTTCATTTTTAAGTGTGTTTTCTAGGACACTGTCTTAGAGGAATCTTGGGAGACAGGTCTGAATCAGACTGGGAACTTGAGTGGCAAGTATCTTCTAGGCCTAAAGGCACTGACTGTCCCTGTCAATGTGAATGAGTGGAGCGAGTCACATGATCCGATAGATCCTGAGATGGTTTCAAGCTCTAAGTTACCACTTGACTTGTTGACCTAGCCAAAACCTGTTCAAACTCCTCAAAAGCTAGAGTTGCAACTGGATCTGAGGGAATGTCCCTCCTATCCAAAGATTTTGGAACAATCCCACCCCAGTCAGAGGCAGCTCCAAGACTGACTTTGGATCTGAGCTATTGAGGGCAGAAGCCTCGAGGGGCACTTTGGAGTTGACACTACCATCATGACCCTGGTACTGATGCTTCGGCTCTAAGTCTTGTCTCAATCTGAAAGATTTGGAGTCAAAAGAGTAAGGGATGTTGATAAAGTCAAAATTCCTCAAACTGTAGGCTCTGACTGAAGTGCACTGGGAGCCAAGACCCATAGAAACCATATCTGAATGATGGACTAGTACCAGAGAGCAATGGAGGGGTAGTTGGACCTGTACCTCTAACACCAAAGGGGGTGGCAGCAGGAGAATCCCTAGTTGGATTTGTGCCCTCAGGAATCTCTGCATCATTCAGTTGATGTTCATCTCAGTAAGGCTTCAGATGGACCAGACAGAACTCAAGATGATGCCATTGACTGAGATCGGGAATACGGTCTCTCTTCTCTAGGACTCAATGGCTACAGGAAAAATCTTGAGTGAGGTGAGCGAGATATGATCAGAGTGGCTGGTGGATCCAACTTCCTTGGACTCTTAGGTACCAGACTTGAAGGATCTGTTGGATCCAAAGACATTTTCCTAGGCTTCTCTACTCTCTTCTCCTCAGGTCTTTCAACTTTTCTTTAGACTTCTCTCTCTCTGGTTTTCCTTTTTCTTGTCCATTTGCTTACCCAACGAAGCTGAAGCTGGTCTACAAGTACTAGATGTTGAAGGTTGAGAAGAAGCCACTGTCTGAAGGGAAAGAAAACCTAATAAGATTAATTTTTCTGTGCAGCCCTGAAATGGATCTAGTGCCAAAAGAAGCACAAATATCACAATTTGCCTTGAGGTGGGCAAGGACAAACAATAAACACAAAGAGTGTGGGTCTTGAGGTGGAATTTTATATCCACAACATGTGCACTTCTTAAAGCCTTGGGTTTTGTTGGACACTAGTGTAAAACCAATAACAATAACAATAATACTTGTGCAAACATTTCAATTTTTTTCTACAGAAATAAAGTATTTCACTCTAAGAACTACAACAAAAAGCTACTCATCCAACTGCTTATTTATTTAACTACCTAATCAAGAAAAAAAATTCCCACACAGCTCACTTTGCAAACCTAGTAGTATTAATGCTAGCACTAATAATAGTATTAACTATTTCCTAATATCTGCCAGAAACAAAAGATAAAAGATAAAATCCCAAGGAATAAACTGTGCCTGCAAGCCAAAGACCAATGTAACTGAAGAAAACAAGGCACAGAAACATGACTGAAAGCATAAAAAGTTTAAAAATTTAATAAGGTAAGTGCTTTCATACCAAATACTAGTGCTTCATCAGACATTATAAAAACTACATCAACAAACACTTTTAATACACTCACATTTATTCAAAGCAGCCAATAAAAATCAATAAAAGGTAAAGACCTAACATCAGCTTGTATTATTTAAAGTGACGTCGTGCTTTTAATACAGGCTTAATAGAAACCCTGCCATTTAGACTTGGGTATTTATCAGCATGCCATAATATAATCCAATGCAATTTTCTGGTTTCAGTAAAGTTTTTAACATCACCACCACGTACATTTTCAGAAATAATTTCAACAACTTGAAATCTAAAACCATGTTCATTCCCATTCTCCATACATTTTGAATCAATGTGAGTGTATTAAAAGTGTTTGTTGATGTAGTTTTTATATGGTCTTATGAAGCACTAGTATTTGGTGTGAAAGCACTTACCTTATTAAATTTTTAAACTTTTTATGCTTTCAATCGTGTTTCTGTGCCTTGTTTTCTTCAGTTATATTTCCTAATATCTACTCTAATACTACAAAACTAGAAAGAGTTAGGAAAGGAGAAATCTCTTATTATTAAAAAAAACAGGCAATCCTTTAGGAGCACTGAATGGATTTATCAAAAAAGGTACTGTAAAATCCTTGATTTTGTTTCTAAGATGACATCCAATGAAATTGCTCCCTCCTTTGCCTCGGAAGGACCTGTCTGCAAGAGCATCCTGGTTGAATCCTTGAGATTTTCTGAACCACATTTCTGTACTAACTCTGATTAATTGAGAAAGTTCTCTGAGGGGTGAAGAAGCTAATTCCAACAGCTGAAAGGGTCTTAACATCCTGCTCATTCTTGCTGAGAGTTTCCTTACCTTTTGGCTGAAAGAGTGAGGAATCATCAAAGGCAGCAGTAAAGGAAGATGCCTTGAAGCCTTTTGTAGTCACACAATCACACCCAGACTATTGGATGGCTATGCCGGTACCTACTGCTTTAGCCATCCTATCAGCTGCACTGGAAAGCAGATAAATGAATATGTTAAGACATTTATTGTACATGATTGTCTTCAGAATGTCTGACAGCAGGTTACCTGAGAGGGACTTGGTGAGTTCCTTTGTCAGGTTCCTCTAAAAGTGTGCCATGTGGAGCAGATAGTTCAGCACTCTAAGTGTAAACATCTCTGAAGCATACATCCATTTCCAAAATCTGTCAAGTGCTTTAGATTCCCTACTAGACAGATGGACATAGGTACTCTCCTCAGAGAGTTCATTTTTACTGGCTGTCACCACAACCATGACATCTATTGGGGACCCTTGCTCCAGCAAGCTCAACATTTCAGTGCAACCAAAATTTTTTCCTGCTTCTTGGGGCTGCTTCTGCTGTATCAGAATCCTTTCAAGCACACTGAGCTACCAGGTCTATGCGTATCAGCAGGTGGTACCACCCAGAAGGTAGAAGAGCCGGCACTAAAAGCCTCAGGGAGCACTGATTCTTCATGGGAGGGCATATGGACCAGCCCTCTCGCTGCTTCATCAAGTCCAAAATGTCACCAAAGGTGGCATCTTATAGAGGGGATCTTAGGCACCCATCCTTGTCACCCAGGTCTTTGTCTTCAGTGACTGATTCTGGAGAGGAATCTAGAAGTCTCCTCTTACATTTCTGTTTCCTAGGATCCTGTTTCAATTGGGCTTCCGGAGACAGGTTGGAATCAGACAGGGAACTCAAATATTAAGCAGCCCCCAGGCTAAAGGAAGCTGCCTGTCTCTGTTGAAGATGTGTGGAGTCAAACACAATATCCAAAAGAGACTGGGATGGAGCCAAGCATATGGAAAGCACATCTTCTCTTGTCCTAGCAAAAACCCTTTTGAAAGCCTGAGGTAGAAATCAGGCCTGAAGAAACTCCTACCTCATCATGATCAGATGAAGTAAGAGCCTCTTCCGAACCGACCTGCCCCATACCTGACATCAACATTGGGGCCAAGCTATCTAGTGCACAGGCACTGAGTGAGAGAGATGGCTCCGAAAGTTTTGGTACCAACTCCACACTTCGAGCCCCAACACCAGTGCTTCAGCTCTAAGACTATTCACAAGACACTGGAGTGATGCCAGCTAAGACACTGGATTTCCCTGGAAGTGTGTTGCCACAAGAAAGTGGCTGGAGATCACCTACTGTAAGACTCTGGAAAAAATCTTTTATTATACCACTACAGAAAGGTGATAACTCCATTCAAATGTAAGATCTGGTTCCCTCCTGTTTGCTGATATACCAAACCACTGACATATTGTCTGTTTGAATAGCAATCATACCCAGAGGAAGAGAGCTCTGACAGGTCAGCAATACTAATAGGACTGCTCACATCTTTAAGACACTGATATGGAAATTGGTCTCTTCTGGGAACCATCTACCCTTAACAGCCCATCCCAAGAAATGCCTCCCCACCCCAACTGGGAGGTGTCAGTGGTCAGCGTGGCCTTTGGAGAAGATAGATAAATGGTAGCTCCTGATAGAGCATGACAGACTGGTTCCACCAAAGTAGGTAATCCTTGCAAGTCTGCAAAATATTTATAGGATGCTTTAATGGATGTCAAAGCATCAGCCATTGTACAGAAAGAGTCCATTGGAGCATTCCCATGTGAAAGTCAACCTTGGTTAATAAAGTGATTGCTGCAGCCATCGAACCTAAGGCTTGAAGAACCAGTCTCGCAGGAGGAAAGGGATGATCTAGAATTTCTCTGACATGCCATCTCAGCAAATGAATTCTACTTTGAGGTAAAAATGCAAACTGACTGTGTTCAAGCGAGCTCCTATAAACTCCGTGACCTGAACAGGTTGAAGCTGGGACTTGGAAAGATTTACTGTGATCCCTAGGAATGGACACAAGTGGAGTAGGAAATCCCTGGCCTTTTCTAGCAATGCCTGATGGGTGCAGAAAGGAGCCAGTCATCTAGATAAGGAAAGACTCTGAATCCACGTAGTCTGAGATGAGCTTCCACCACTGCCATACATTTGGTGACCACTCTGGGGGTTGTGGTGAGACCAAAGGGCAGGGTCCTGAACTGATAATGACTGGCTCACAGCTGAAACTGCAGATAGCTTTGAGAGCACCTATTCATTCTGATGTGATAGAAGATCTATAGAGCACGTCCAGTCATCCTTTTGTAGAAGCAGCAGAATGGACTGAATCATGACTATGAGGAACTTGGAATTCTTCACAAATTGATTTAGTTGACTGAAAACTAGAATAGGTCTCAGGTTCCCTGATTTCTTTGACACTAAAAACAACCTTGAGTAAATCCCAGATCCTGCTTGGTCTGGTGGGACCTTTTTTTGATAACTCTCTTTTCTAGCAGCTTTTGGAATTTTAATGCTGGTAACTCTGATTGGGTGGAATATTGTGGAGATGTTTCTTTTGTGAAAAGGGAATGAGGTATCCCCTGGATATGATCCTTTGCACCCAAAAATCTCTTGTGATGGCTGTCCAGATATTTGCATGCAAGGAAAAGCACCCATAACTGCCTCTAGAGAGGGAGAGTCAGGTTACGTAACATTTCAGGAGCAATGAAAGGGCCTATCCAAAAAAGGATCTTGAGACCTTTGGTTGAGCGGACTCCTTCTGCCTCAAGGCCAGCATCTTCCATTATTATTTTGCCCTCTGCCTCTGGGTAAAAAATTCCCATGTGAGTCCTGAAAGGTCCTTGAGATTTTCAGTATCACATCTTCTTACCACCATTCTGATTCCTAGAAAAAGGTCTTTGCATGGTAGAGAAATGGATTCCAATAGCAGACATGGTATTTCCATCCTTCTCACTGCAGGAAAGTGTGTCTTTAACTGTGGGCCCAAACAGGGAAGATCTATCAAAGGGAGCAATGATGAAAGAGGATTTAAAGGGCTCCACGAAATCACACTGTGTTGTCATCCAGGCATGTCTCTTTATAGCAGCTATGCCTGAACCAGCATACCATGAGGAATCTTCAGCAGTGTGAGATATTAACCTCATGGATGCATTGACTATAGATTGTAGGGTGGCCAGTTGGAGGAGTAAGTTTTCTCTTCCTCTGCTGACATAGACTGTGAGGTACACTTAGAGAGTTCCTTGATCAAGTCCCTCTGTAATCTAGTAAAATGTGCCAAATACTTGAGCAACTGCAAGTAAAGGTCGATGTAGCTTAAACATGCTTTTCAAATCTGTCCAATGCCCTAGACTCACTGTTAGGAGGGTGGACAAAGGGACTCTGTTCTGATACTTTCTTCTTGGTGGCTGCTGTCACAACTAGGGCATCTACAGGTATTCCCTTACTCCAGCATTGCCTGTCTTTGGGGGCTCCTAAAATCTTGTCCGGATGGTGGGAGATAGGCTCTACAGTATCAGGTTTCTTCCATGCCTGGTGAGAGATAATGTCTACAAGGTCATCTGCTGGGGGGGCTCTAAGATACAGATGCGCCAGACCTAAAGGTTTCCAGAAATACTGGCTCCTCTTGAGAGGGGCTTTGGGAGTCCCAAACACCTTTTTTGTTGCAGGATATTTAAGATGTCTCCAAAGGAAACATCCTCAGGTGGGGGGACTAAGGGGGACCCTTCCCCTTCATCAAAATCAGTGTCCTCAGTTAAAGATTCCTGAGGGGAATCTAAGTGCCTCCTTTTGCATGTTCTCTTTTGATGAACCTCTTCAGTAGGGTTTTCTGGAGAAGTATCAGAAGAGACAGGGAGCTCCTGAATAGGAACTGTCTGTAAGCTCTTACGGGCTGACTGTCCCTGTGGAGAAGAATGACGAGACTTAGAGCTTAAAGCTGTAGGGGGAATGTATATAACGTCCAAGGAAGTGAGAGCAGAAGATTCCCTGGGACAGGAGAAAGCCCTCTCCACTACCCCAGTGTGTCCAGGAGAAGAAGAAAACAACCTCACCAGAGCTGAAGATCTTGGCCCAGTCAGTTCTCCACCCCTCCTGGATCTCTCCTCCAAGGAGGGAGCTAGACTCAAGCTGTCCAGTACAGAGGCTCAGAGGTAGCGACAGCTCTGAAAACCACAGAGTCGAGGTCAACTCCCCCGGATCCAGTGCCAACGCTTTGGCTCCAAGACTTGTCCTGCTCAGTGGAGATCAGTGCCAAATGGCAAATGAGATCTGGGGTAATCTGGCAAGTAAGGGGCATTATGGGTAAAGGGAGGAGCTTGAGAGTCAAATCCAAATGTATGAAGAGCTTGGCCGAGTCAGATCTGAGACCCATACATTGAGGAATGAATGAAAATGACAACATCAGATATTCTGGTTACACTCATAGCCGGTTTTAGGCACCAGCGAACCCTGCGGTCGCTGGGGGACCCCTGGTCCTGGGGGGGCCCCCAACCACAGCAAGTTATCTTATCTTGATATTTTGTAACGTGTCTGTCAAACCAACACAAGCTAGTACAGCAATCTTGTATACTTAATAAAGCAGGTAATTAATAATAACTCATATTTATCTCCTTCAAAATTCACACATCTTTAGTTATAGTAACATTATTTTGTCAAATAACAAGCTTTACAATTCCATTAAATATTTTACCAATGACATAATGCCCCAGCCTAGGTTAAGCCCTGATGGTGGACATCCTCTTTACTAAAATTAACATAGCCAGTTTTAGGTACCTGCAATAACTGTTGCTGGAGGGGGCCCCTTAATCATCAATGACTGTGTGGGGGCCCCACAAAAACTGCTGCTGGTTGGGGAAAAATGAGGAGAAAAAATGTATTAAGTTTTGATTACACTCTTTATCCTGAACAGGACTGTGATATGACCCTGTTAGGACAAAGCTGTAATGAACGTAAGCAAAGTAAGCACTACAGAGATCAGCAGCCCAGGGTGACCGATCTCATTGCAGACTGTGGAGTTTAAGAAGAGCTGATGCTTCTAATCTTCAGAAATGGTTTCTCTTTCAAAGTTTTTATACATACTGGCAGAACAACTGATACAGTAACTCTCAACATCTTTGCTGAAGAATTCTGTTTGGTGATAAAAATAATAGCATAATAGTGTCTCAAAATGAGGAACACATTTTATATATTACTCTAATTCATTTACAAAGTTACTATAACAACACATTTTATATATTACTCTAATTCATTTACAAAGTTACTATAATAACACATTTTATATATTACTCTAATTAATTTAAAGTTACTATAATAACACATTTTATATATTACTCTAATTCACTTGCTCCTACAGTACTTATTACCTTGATACGGCACTCTTGTCATAGATAGTACCCCAAAAAGGCAACCCCCATTTCTCTGTCACCTACATCCTCGAATCTTTTAAAGTTTTTGTCTATCCTTCTAGCATGTCGAGGGATCAGTTGCTAGTGTCCTCCTGCTCAGCTGGTGAACTTGGAATATTGAGGCAATGTTACAATTGCCCTCATGTACACAGACAACCCTCTCCTCCTCCCACAAAACACAAATACATGCGAGAGATGCAACTATAATGCCAAACTGAGGCTGAGCTCTCTTAACATAGGGACTGGTAAGACCAGTCAGGAGGAGAAGGTTACCACACACACTATAGACCCAGTCTCACACAGTACCATTACAACCTCAAATCATACACATAAACACACAAAGACATTATTACTCGGAGGCTCTGATCAAAAATCACCAAAACAGCAGAGGCCACCAAAGCAGACACCCAAACAACCACCACCAGAACACAACACCTGCAACATATAGACCTCACAGTCAGAGTGTCAAACAGTCACAGCCCTTAAGGCCAAACACAATGCCAGACACACTAGTCATTGGACTCCATAGTCAGACACACTGACGCCCCGCCTCACCAGACTGGAGTAAGGAGAAGGTCACAGTAAGCTGCCTGTCGGGCGCTAGAACCGCCACATAACGCAAGCACTCAGGTCTCTCAACAGCAGGTACAAATATGACTCAGTCATTGTCCACGCTGGTGTAAACGACCTGAGACGCACTCTCCTTGGACTACATGAAAAGAGACATTGAGGAGCTCTCTGATTATGTAGCCCAGGCAGGCATGACCCTGACCTTGAGCAGTATCCTACCTTCACCAAGAATGATGCCACAATACAGAGATAAGATGATCAGCTTTAACAATTGGCTTAAACACTGGTGTCATTCAAAGTGGGATCCAGTATCTGTCTGCCTGGGATGACATGCTGGACAAGCCACGCTGCTTCAAGCAAGGGACGGTTTGCACCTGTCACCCCTGGGATTCCGGATATTGGCAAAGGCTCTGCCACCCCATAGTGCCTTTTTTAGGCAAGGCTCAAATTCTAAACCCACCATCCTAGAACACAAAAAGGAAAAAACTAAGGGTAATGCTGCTCAATGCCAGAAGTCTAAATCTCAAATGCACGCACTCGAGGCCCTTCTCAGTATGGAGAACATCGATGTCTGTGCTGTGACAGAAACCTGGTTCAAGGCTCCTGAGAGCACCCCAGCGCTATCAGGTTTTACCTCATATCATGCTCCGCCCCAAAACTGACAATACCAAGAAAGGAGGAGGGGTATCCATATTCATCAAGGACACTCCACACCTCAAGACTGGTGGCAACGCAAGACGATGCATCGGAGACCATCCAGGTGCAATTAACTGTAGGCAAGACTGCTCTGCAAATTGTAGCATGTTACAGGCCACCTCACAAACCTGGAACCTCACATGGCCTTCCTGAAAACACTAGAGGGGATAAATGTATCACCAAACACCATCATACTAGGTGACTTCAATTACCCTAATATAGACTGGCAACACTACTCAAGCCCAAACACTCCTAGCCCAAAAGTTCTGGAATTCATAAACTCAAATGCCATGGAACAACTAGTCACCATCCCCACAAGAGGAGATATACATACTTGATCTCATCATCACGAACATGGGAACACAATGTTCAACACCGGAAGTATACTCCCTCACTGGTGAGATCAGATCACAAACTAATCTCGCTGGAGGTCCTCATCCCACCCCCACCTGAAATGAAAAAGACCACAGTAAAGAACTTCTCAAAAGCCGACTTCACACTTCTAAAGACTAGTGTGGTCTCCTTTAAGGCCCCCGAGCCGGCGGAAAACAGTACTCAAGCCGCTGAATCACTTACAAATGCCTTCTACCAGCACCTGCAGGACTGCATGGATAAGGCAATCCCAAGCAAAACAAAGACTTTGTACCAAAGGCAAGCATCCAGTCTGGTGGACCCCAGCCATAAACAAACTCTACAACAAAAGGAGGAAGCTACTCCCTGTACATAGAGTTGTTAATGTGTATCCTTTGTTACCTAAATGCCAAGGCCAGTAACTGTAAAATGTCCCTTTGTGAGATGGGCCAACACATTGTGGTGGTGGTGGTATGTATGCCTGTTGTAATAAGATCATTGTAGCTCACAGGATCGAGAATCTGTGTGCACTACTCCTAAAAAAAGACTGCATTATGAAATAAAAAAAGATGGGTAGAAGTGGTGGCAGTGACAGGGTGATACTTAGACTGAAAGTGCCCAGGGGGCCCCCAACTTGACATTTGCTGGGGGCCCCCAAAATGCTTACACCGGCCCTGGTTACACTAGATAAAACTCTGTTATTCAAAGTGAATCCAAGGATTAAAATACAACTTACAAGAGACCCAAGAAGGATCTAAAAACCAGAATTTCTATTTAATGAAAAAGAAAGCACTCCAAGGTGTTCAACATAAACCTGAACAACCGGCGTGGCCAAGGATGATCACAAGATAGCAGCAGATTTCTTCAGCTCCACCAACTACTTAACTACACAGTAACAGGAAATTACATTACTTCAAAATTCAACTAATGGAATAATTTTCTTTCTAAAACGTTTGGAATATCATTACCTTGAATATCCAAAAAAAGAAAAAGAAAATTTAACTAATTTTCCTGTCAGAAATCTTTTTTTGGAAATTTCTCTCTCATCACTTCTGTTCAGAATGAGTTCCAGCAAGGCTACAAGGCACAGTCAGGATTCCAGCATTAAGAAAAGAGCTCTCAGACATTATTATCAACTATACAGCAAATCTCAACAACAACTAAAATGGACAGACTGGGATATTAAAATCTGATAATTTTATAGAGAAAAACCACAAAACAAAATGGATGTGCTACACCAAGATCTACAACATCAGAAAGCTCAGATAACAGGTATAGAAGAGACACTTAATGATATGTGGGACAACAGAATGCGCGAAGGAAGAAGAAATAAACACTGAATTCTTATTGAAACAAAAACACCTTTTAACCTTCAATCCAAACTAGATGACTTGGAAGAAGTCATCAGATCCAGACGCAACAATATAAGGATTTTTGGACCGCCAAGAAAATATAGAAAGGTAATAACATTACATCTTTTTAAATACTTGGCTTCCCAAAACTTTAGATCTGTCGAGGCATTTTCTTTTGGCATTGAAAGAGCCCAGTGCTATGGTCTTTATCCATTTCTAATACCTCACATGTATACAAATAAAAAGTGGTATCCTAGATCAGTTATTGTAAGATTTTATCATCATCTTATGACAAGGAGATGGTATTAAAAGTCTGCATGAGCTAAATCACCTATAAAATTAATGAGACTTGGCTATAATAACTGTGGCTTTGGACAATGACTATTCTTCTTTGGTAATATCAAAAAGAAAGGTCTTTTTACCATTAATAAAGAGAGCTTAAGAAAGCACAATGGTTCAAAACTCATCTTTTATTTCCTTCCAAACTAAAAATCTTACCTGATGGCCCTAGAATTTTTGAAGACCTGGACTCTGCTTTGTTGTATATTAAAAAATAAAATATTAGACAAAAATAGAGGATATGGAATGGGCAAGTGTCCTGGGTAAAAGCATATAAAAGAATGGCAACAGGAACTTCTTGGAAGACATCAGAGAAACAAAAAAAAAAAGACTAAAAAACAAATGACATGTTTTATATTTCCTTTGAACTCTTCTTTTAATTACAGTTTTCTGCATTTACAAGAAAACCATACATATCTTAATGATTTGTACAAAGTTATTTAATATGCAAGAACTGAAGTTTGTTTTATGAATAATCAAACTTTCATGAGGAACAACAACAGCCAATAACCTGATATAAATCAACTTGTTTCTCCTTTTGTGACAAAGAGAGACCTGGGTAAAGTAGTTAGTAATATGATATATTTTCTTTCTTTTCTTTAACATTTTTAAATAATAGCATTCTCTCTTTAAACTAAACACATAGGGGAGGGAGAGGGAGGGCAGGGAGGGGAAAGATGAAAAAAGAAGGAAAAAAAGGGAAAAATAATCTATTACGGTATCTCTTCTTTAAAATTATTTATTATAGCTATTGGCTACATTAATGGATTGAATAACCCACGTAAAAGGGCAAGTTTAATGAGATATATTAATCTGCATAGAGCCAACTTAATATTCCTTCAGGAAACACATCTCCTGAAAAAGATATAGATAAATTAGAGCTACACTCTTCAATAAATATACAGTCTTGGTTAGCTCAGAACACACACACACAGAAAAAAGAGGAGTGGCTATCTTATGGAACAACAAAAAAATATGCCCGTATACCTAAAACTATTAAGTCATATAAAAGATTTACAAAGGAATGTTCTGCCTGGTTACAATAATACCACAGATTAATGGGAAAACATATACATTGATTAATGTATACTGGATACCAAGGAATGGAATTCACTAATACAGTGAAACACCATCTCAATAAGATTATATCATTTTCTAAAGGAGATATTATTTCTTTTAGCAGGAGATTTTAACTGTATCCTGCATGAAAGAGATACTACTACTATAGGAAAAAGAAAAATCACATCCAATGCAAAACATTTAAAGGGATTTCATTAATTTATATCATTTGAATGATATTAATAATCAGACAGATTCTAAATCATTACCATATACTTTTTTTTTCTAACAGACATAAAACTTGTTCAAGAATAGTAGTAGATAGAGTCTTTATTTCTAACCAACTGGTAAATAGAATAACCCTAACTAATCTAAGATCATTTCTATGCCCTATATCAGATCATAATTCAATTGTCTTTGAATTTATGAGTAAATAGTACTTATAATGTTCAGATCAAAAGAATACCAGCATACCTAACTCAACTAAAAATGATTATAAAGATTATATACTTACAGAGGTGCAACATTTCTTAGACTTAAACACTACACCTGACGCTTCTTCATTATTTACATTTGGATGCTCTAAAATCTTATTTACATAAGGACAAAGTATCCAGATGGTATAATAATAAAAGGCGCTGAAATCTTGGGACAGGGAATACCCGTAATAGACATTCAAAACAAATTAGACTCATATAAACATAATAATAAGGAAAATATTATGGACAAAAAAGTCATTGAGGAAATAAATAAATTAAATGAGAAATACAAAGACATTTTAAGTCACAAAGTCAAAATAACATTAGAGAAATATAAATTTTTGTCTTACTCAATAAGTCCCAAATACTTACATAGACTTAAAAATAAAACAAAAAGTACAAGCTGAATAAACAAAATCACATCAAAGAAATTTTCTCTCCAAGGAAAAAGAAGAATGTCTCTAGTTTTCCAGAAATATTAGATGAATTTAGAAATCACTTTCATAACATTAACCATAATAACATTAATACTTTCTGGATTCTTCCCGAAAGACAAAATAAAGAACTTTATAATTACAAACATGAACAAAAAAAAAAACTTAATAAACAACAGACTAGGATTTCATTAATAGATAAAATATTTCATATACAGAGGTTATCACACAAATAAATGGGGCCAAACTTAAATCAAACAAAGCACCAGGTAATGATGGTATTATTCCTGAGATTTAAGGGGTAAAAATCCTTCCTAAGAGTACCTATTCATTAATACATACATATATATAAGGTTTTCATTTCAGCTCAAAATGAATTGTCAATTCCCCCATCCTGGCAATACACATTTATTTCACCAATTTGAAACCCAATAAAGATCCAACAAGATGCAATTCATATATGCTAAACCTATTTCATTACTTAATGTTGACTATAAAATGTTAATGAATATATTTGCTGACAGATTAAAGACAAATCTCTCATTCCAAGTATAATAGATATAGATCAGACAGGCTTTATTATAAATAGAAATACTTTTGATAATATGAGGAGAACTTTAACTCCTGATTGATTATGCAAACAGAAAAGAGAAAGATTTGACACTCATCAGCCTTGATATAAGTTCAGCATTTGACTCAGTAAGTTGGGACTATTTGTTTATCTTATTGAAGTGTACAAATTTCTCTGATACATTTGTGAATTTAATTGAACATCTATATAAAGGAGCATTGGCTTTTCTTACATTAAAAATAATAATAGGAACATTATTATACAAGGTATGTCTCACAAAAATACCCATATAAGTATTAAAAGGTACAAAAATGGGCAAGGGTGTCCACTTTCACCACTATTATTTACTTTAATAATGGAGCCTTGGGCTAATTTGATTAGAAACAGCAATGATATAGAAGGATTTGATATAGACGAAAATACAATATCTAAAATCCAACTTTTTGTAGATGATGCTTTAATTACATCAGCAGGAACAAATTCTTCTATGCAGTCATTATTTGATAAGATGACAGATTACAAGAATATTTCTGGTTTGATATTTAATGAAGACAAAAACTAAAATATTACCAATATACACAGGAAAAAATGTTCTCACTAATGATTTTCTCAAATACATACCCAATTCAGGTCAAATAACTTATTTAGGCATAATATTAACTAAAGATATTAAATCCATTATACATAATAATTATAGTAATTGTCTTCATAATATACAAAATCATTTCAATAGCTGGACCAATATGTTTTTACCATCGAAGAAAGACTCACAATTATTAAAATTATAATATTCCTAAGATATTATACATAATACAATCAATAATGCTCCCACCTACAAAAATAATTATTAAGAAATTAAATTCACAAATGTTAAATTTCTTATGGGCACCTAATAGACCTAGGATTGCATTAAAGAAACATACTAATAGTTGGTCTCAAGGGGCATATCATTTCCAGACTTTAATTTATATGCTATCTCTTCTATTATAAAAGTTATAACATTGCTAATAGATCAGTCATATGTTGCAAAATGGAAGGAATATTGGGAATTAATTAGCATGCACTTCACAAAATATCGTTAATACACAAAAATACTATTATAAACAATCCCATCTTATGGTTACTAAAAGAGTTTTGTACCACATCTATTACACCAAAATATATAGCGAGTTACCCATTAAATATTATTATTAGATGTCGAATTTTATATATATACATCCTAAGTATAAGGAATGGAATTTTATCTTATTTCCTATAATGTATACACAAGGTATTCTTTATCATCCACCTCTGAAAGAACTCTTCTAGTCACAGAGAATAATTTAAAGTATTGGTATCAGATGCTGTCTGACAATAAAGTAAAAATTTAGACTTCTTAAAGCAAGAATTTGATTTGAGAGAAACATGTTAGTTAGAGATTCAAACTTTTAGACAACATCTTACTAACAAACTTGATTTAATGTCTTTAACAGTTAAAGAATATGTTCCAATACTGATTGACTACTTGATAAATTTACAACATAGGGTTTCTGATAAAGGTAAGCTCTCACACATACATAAAATTATTAGAGATGAAACCTATTATAGTTCAGATAATTACTGGAATTATTTCAATTCCATTAATGGTGAATTACCAAAACAACAAGATAAACAATATATATTGGAATCTGCTTATAAAACTACTTCTTCTATTAATTGGAGACTTTTACCTGGAAATTTACATAGATCTTTCTATACACCCTTAATGATGAAAAAATAAACAAAAAAGACAACATATGTAAGAGATGTACTGTAGAAATAAATGCTGAGTGGGCACATATGTTTCTGATTGTATAAAACTGAAGGAATATTGGATGTTAATCAATGATTTTTTCAGGCTCTTTTCACAGATAATTTCATAGTCTCTAAATCACTTATATTATTTAACACCCCTGTTCCTAAATGTGTTAAAAAGTTAAACTTCCTTTATTATGGTCAATTCTAGCAGTGGCTAGAAAATAATAACCAGAAACTGGATTTCAGATACTCCTCCTTCATTTAATGAATTTAAAAAATGTTATGATTGAAGTGTGTGTCATATGGAACTAATGACAATAAAGTCAAGAACCATTAGGAAAACATCTTACTATAATATATGGGATACCTTACAAAACTTGTTAAAACAGTCTTAGTTTCATTAGTAAGATATTACAGTTTAATTAATCGATTTGATTTAGAGTGGATGTCTTTGTAAATACTTTAGTTGTTTTATCAAATGTTATAACTGTTTATATGTTAACTGCTTGCATAAGATTGTTATAATATTTATTTTGTATGTTAAAACTAATAAACTTGTTTTAAAAAAAAAAAAGAAACCTGAACAGCCTCTGATATAAAATTGACTTCTCTGTGGGAAAGGTAGAATTCCTGGTTTATCTTCCTTATATTCTTTCTTATTTTGCATGGTCAAAGGTAGAATTCCTGGTTTATCTTCCTTATATTCTTTCTTATTTTGCATGGTCTGTAGTGTTATATTCCTTCTTATTTTGCACGGTCTGTAGTGTTATATTCTTTCTTATTTTGCACAGTCTATAGTGTTATATTCCTTCTTATTTTGCACGGTCTG
This sequence comes from Protopterus annectens, assembly GCF_019279795.1. Lineage (NCBI taxonomy): Eukaryota > Metazoa > Chordata > Ceratodontiformes > Protopteridae > Protopterus > Protopterus annectens. The sequence goes on from NC_056750.1 coordinate 137,259,597, forward strand.
TAGTGTTACATTCTTTCTTATTTTGCACGGTCTGTAGTGTTATATTCCTTCTTATTTTGCACGGTCTGTAGTGTTATATTCTTTCTTATTTTGCACGGTCTGTAGTGTTATATTCTTTCTTATTTTGCACGGCCTGTAATGTTATATTCTTTCTTATTTTGCACGGTCTGTAGTGTTATATTCTTTCTTATTTTGCACGGTCTGTAGTGTTATATTCTTTCTTATTTTGCACGGTCAAAGGTAGAACTCCTGGTTTATCTTCCTTACATTCTTTCTTATTTTGCATGGTCAAAGGTAGAATTCCTGGTTTATTGTCCTTACATTCTTCCTTATTTTGCACAGTCAAAGGTAGAATTCCTGGTTTATCTTCCTTACATTCTTCCTTATTTTGCACGGTCAAAGGTAGAATTCCTGGTTTATCTTCCTTACATTCTTCCTTATTTTGCATGGTCAAAGGTAGAATTCCTAGTTTGTCTTCCTTACATTCTTCCTTATTTTGCATGGTCAAAGGTAGAATTCCTGGTTTATCTTCCTTACATTCTTTCTTATTTTGCACGGTCAAAGGTAGAATTCCTGGTTTATCTTCCTTACATTCTTCCTTATTTTGCATGGTCAAAGGTAGGCCGCTGTAAATTCCTGGTTTATCTTCCTTACATTCTTCCTTATTTTGCATGGTCAAAGGTAGAATTCCTGGTTTATCTTCCTTACATTCTTTCTTATTTTGCACGGTCAAAGGTAGAATTCCTGGTTTATCTTCCTTACATTCTTCCTTATTTTGCACGGTCAAAGGTAGAATTCCTGGTTTATCTTCCTTACATTCTTCCTTATTTTGCACGGTCTGTAGTGTTATATTCTTCCTTATTTTGCACGGTCTGTAGTGTTATATTCTTCCTTATTTTGCATGGTCTGTAGTGTTATATTCTTCCTTATTTTGCACGGTCTGTAGTGTTATATTCTTCCTTATTTTGCACGGTCTATAGTACTCATTTTGAGTGCAGTGCTATTTTCATGCCATGCAGTGTTTATTTACTGCTATAAAATTTTAGAAGTTCTGTTCACAAGAGAAAAATGTTGTCAGTCCTAGCGAGTTCAAGAACTTAAAAGCAAATTACCAGTGAACAAATGAAGATCAAAAGACAAACATTTGTAATTCAAAAAAAGGAAAGTACTCCAAGGTTTCACAGGAAATCTGAGTGAGCAACCTCTTATATAAAACTGACTTCTATGTCAAAAAAGAGAGGTTCTTAGTTTATATTCCTTAAATTCTTTCATATAATGCATGGCATGCAGTGTTCATTTTGATTAGAGTGCTGTTTTGCATGGCTTGTAGTGTTCATTTTCAATACAGTACTACAAGTTTTAAAACTTCTGGTTACAACGAAAAAGATGCTGTTGTTCCAATTGAGTCCAATGATTAAAAAACAAATTATCAATCACTCAAGGAGAATCTACACACCAACATTTCTAATTAAAAAAGGAAGGATTCCAATGTTTCAAGAGAAATCTGTACAGCTACTTATAGAAAATAGACTTCTCTGTGGGAAAGATAGGAATCTTGGTTGATTTTCCTTATATTCTTTTTTTCTTTACTTGGTCTGCAGTGTTTATTTTGAGGGCCGCGGTGGTGCAGCAGTTAGCATTGTCACCTCACAGAAAGAGGTTCTCCCATTCGATTCTTGACTGGAGTGCCTTCTTTGTGGAGTCTGCATGTCCTCCCCGTGGTCAAGTGACTTTTAAAGACATGCAGGTGGGTGCATGTGTGAATGGGTGTGCCAACTTTGAAGGTTGGGCATCAGGCTGGCAACTCAGCACTGTATAAATCCACTGCCAATCATTAGCAGACCAGAGTTCTGCTGTGGTGACCCCTAACCGGGAAAAGCTGAAAGATCTGCAGTATTTATTTTAAGTACAGTGTTACTGTACATGGATTACAGTGTTTATGTTGAGAGCAGTGCTATAAAGTTTTAAACGTTCTGGTTACAAGAAAAAAAACAATGTTGTTCCAAGTGAGTCCAAGGATTAAAAACTAAATTAGCAGTGACTCAAGGAGAGTCTACAGACCAACAATTCTATTTAAAGAAAAAGTAAGCACTCCAATGTTTTCAACAGAAATATGACTGATCAGCCTTTCATATAAGATAGATTTGTATGTGGGAAAAGTAGGAATCTTGGTTTATTTTCCTTATATATATTTTTCTTATATTCATGGTTTGCAGTGTTTATTTTGAGTGCAGTCTTAGCACAGATTACACTGTTTATTTTGAGTGTAGTGATATAAATCTTTCAAAGTTCTGGTTACAAGAAAAAATGCAGTTGCTTCTAGGGAGTCCAAGGGTTTAAAAGAAAAAAATACCAGTGACCCAAAGAGTATCTAGAGACTAACACTTCTATTTAAAGAAAAAGCACCCCCAAGTTTTTCAAAAGAAATCTGACTGGACAACCTCTCATATGTAACTGAAACTGATGTATGAAACACATGATTCTTCATGCATTTTTTTCTTTTCTTTCTTATTTTGCATCTTTTGTATTGTTTATTTTGAATGCAGTTATAACATTTTGAAAGTTGTGGTAGCAAAAGAAAAACACTGTTGTTAAAATGAGTCCAAAAATTTAAAAGCAAATAACCAGTGACCAAATGAGGAGCTGGAGACCAGCATTTCTATTTAAAGAAAAAAACAACAATCAGAGGTTTTCAACAGAAGTCTGTGTAACAGCGTCACATGTAAACTGACTTCTATGTGGGGAAGTTAGAACTGTTGGATTATTGTTCCTTATAAATTCTTATTTTGCATGGCTTGCCATGTTTATTTTGACTGCAGTGCTATAAAGTTTTAACAGTTACAATTACAAGAGAAAAACAAGTTGCTTGTAGTGATTCCAAGGATATAAAAGCAAACTAAAAGTGATCAAACAAGAAAATGAAAGCACTCCAAGGTTTTCAACAGTCATATGACTGATGAACCTCTCGTGTAAAAGAGATTTCTATGTGGGGAAGGGTAGGAATCTTGTTTTATTTTGCTTATACCCTTTAATTTCCATGCTTTGCAGTATTTATTTTGAGTGCAGTGCTGTTTTACATGGATTGCAGTTTGTATTTTGATTCAAGTGGTATAAAATTTTGTCACTCCTAATGAGGCAAAGGATTTAAAAGAAAATTGCTGTTACCCAAAGAGAACCTACAGACCGGCATTTTTAGTTAAAGAAAAAGAGCATTGCAGGATGTTCAACAGAAATCTGAACATAAATAAAACCATTTCTATTTATGAATGTTAAGAGTCTTGATTTATATTCCTTATATTCTTTACTATTTTGCATGGAATGTATTGTTCATTTTGATTTGGGTGCTATTTTGCATGCCTTGCAGTGTTTATTTTGAGTATAGTGCACTAAAGTTTTAAAATGTCTGGTTACAACAGAAAAACTCTGTTGTTCCTTGTGAGTCCAAGAATTAAAATACACATTACACCTAACCTAAGGAGGATCTAGGCAGCAACCTTTCTATTAAAAAAAAAAGAAAGGACTCCAAAATTTTCAACAGAAATATGACTGAACAGCCTCTCATACAAAATAGATTTCTCTCTGGGAAAGGTAGGAATCTTGGTTTATTTTCCTTATAGCCATTATTTTCCACAGCTTGTTGTATTTAGTTTGAGTGCAGTATTATAAAGTTTTAAAAATTTCTGGTTACAACAGAAAAATTCCGTCATTCCAGAACAAAGGATTAGAAAGAAAATTACAAGTGTCCCAATGAGGAGCTACCTACTGACATTTCTATTTAAAGAAAAATAAAGCACTCCAAGGTTGTGAAAAGAAATATGACTAAATAGCTTTTCGTACAGAATAGAGCTGTGTGTGGCAAAGATAGGAATATTGGTTTATTGTCTTTACATTCCTCATTTTTATGGTCTGTAGTGTTTACTTTGAGTGCAGTGATATTTTGCATGGGGTACAGTGTATATTTTGAGTGCAGTGCTATAAAATTTGAAAAGTTCTAGTTACAACAGAAAATGCTGTTGCTCCTAGTGATTCCAAGGATTTAAAAGGAAGTTACCAGTAACCAAAATGAGGATCTAGGGACAAGCATTTCTAATTAAAGAAAAAGAAAGCAGCTCAATGTTTTCAAAAGAAATCTGACTGAGCAGCTTCATATTTAAAACCGAATTCTATGTCAGAAAGGTAGGATTCTTGGTTTACCTTCTTTAGCTTTATTCTTACATTGCATGGCACACAGTATTTATTCTGAAAGCAGTGCTATGTTGGATGGATTGCAGTGATTACTCTGAGTGCAGTGCTATAAAGTTTTAAGAATTCTGGTTACAACAGAAAACCTCTGTTTATTTCAAGTGAGTCCAAGAATTAAAATGCAAATTGCCCGTGACCCAAGCAGGATCCACAGATCAATATTTGTATTGAAAGAAATAGAAAGTACTCCACGGTTTTCAAGAGAAAGCTGAAGAGCCTCTCATATAAAAGAGAATTCTTTGTGCGAAAGTTTTGAATCTTAATTTATTTTCTTCATATTCTTTCTTTTTTTCATGTTTTGCAAAAACGCTGTCACTCCTAATGAGAAGGATTTAAAAGAAAATTACCAGTGACACAAGGAGGATCTACAGATCAGCATTTCAATTTAAAGAAGAAGAAAGGACTTTAAGATGTTCAACAAAAATAATAACAGCCTCACAAAGAAAATCAACTTCTATGCGGGAAAGGTAGGAATCTTGGTTTATCTTCCTTATATCCTTTCCTGTTGTGCATGTCTTGTAGTTTTCATTTTGACAGCACTGCTATAAAGTTTTAAAAGTTTGTTTCAAGTGAGTCCAAGGATGAAAAAGCAAATTGCCAGAGACCCAAAGAGGATCTACAGACCAACATTCCCAAAGAAAGTAAGAACTCCCAAGTTTTCAAGACAAATATGACTAAAACACCTCTCACAAAAGAGACTTCTATGTGGGAAAGGTAGGAATCTTGGTTTATTTTCCTTATGTTCTTCATTTTTCATGGTTTTCAGTGTTTATTTTGAGTGCAGTGCTATTTTGCAGGGGTTGCAGTATTTATTTTCAGTCAAGTACTATAACATTTTAAAAAGTTCTGGTTACAAGACACAAATGCTATTGCTTCTAGTCAGTCCAAGGATTTAAAAGAAAATTACCAGTGACCCAAGGAGAATCTACAGACCAGCAGTTTTTAATTAAAGAAAAAGAAAGCACCTTAAGGTGTTCAACTTAACAGTCTCTCATACAAAATCGACTGCTACATTGGAAAAGTAGAATTCTTGGTTTATCTTTCTTATATTCTTTCTTATTTTGCATGAGCGCTTACAGATCAGAAACTCACCTTGCTGATGTAATAACTATAAGAAAAAATGTTTTCCAAGAAAGAAATTTCTGGTCTGACTTAGATGATTCAAAGGAGTCCAAGGATATAAAAGGAAAATTACTAGCGACCCAAGCAAGATCTAGAGACTAGCATGTCTATTTAAAGAAAAAAGGACTCCAAGGTTTTGAAAAGAAGTTTGACTGATGAGCTTTTCATATATAATACATTTCTATGTAGAAAAATTAGGATTCATAGCTTAGTTTCCTTATTCTCACTCTTATTTTGCATGGGTTACAGTATTCATTTTGAGTGCAGTGTTAGGTTACATGGATCACAGTTTTTATTTTAAATGCAGTGGTGTAAAGTATTAAAAGTCCTGGTTACAAGAGAAAAATCCTGTCACTCCAAGTGAGTCCAATTTAAAAGAAAAACTACCAGTGGCCCAAGGACTATCTTAAGAAAGAAAGAGCCCTCAAAGGTTTCCAACAAAAATCTGCTTAACCACCTCTCATATACACTGACTTCTACTTAGGAAATCGGTTTATTTTTCTTTGCATTCTTTATTTTGTGTAGAGTTTACTTTGAATGTAGTGGTATAAAGGTTTAAAAGTCCTGGTTATGAGAATAAAACAGTGTCACTCCTAATGATTCCAAAGATTTAAAAGCAAAAAGCAAATTATTAGTGACCAAATAGGGATCTAGACACTAACATTTCTACTTCAAGAAAAAGAAAGCACTCGAAGGAAGAGATCTGATTGAACAGCCTATCATATGAAACCAACTTCCGTGATGGAAAGGTTGGGTTGGATTCTTGGTTTATTTTCATTATATTCTTTCTTATTTTGCATGGTATATCCTTTCTTATTTTGCATGGCCTACAGTGTTTATTTTGAGTGCAGTACTATTGCCGCAATTGTTTTCATTACAGTGCTATAACATTTTAAAAGTTCTGCTTACAAGAGAAGAACACTGTTGCACCTATTGAGTCCAACAATTCAAAAGAAAATTACCACTGTGCCAAGGAGGATTACAGACCAGCATTTCAATGTAAAGAAAAAGAAAGTCCTCCAAGGTGTTCAACAGAAATCTGAACAGCTAGTCATATAAAACTGATGTCTGTGTGGGAAAGGTAGGATTCTTGGTTTATATTCCTTATATCCATTCTTATTATGCATGGCATGCAGTGTTCATTTTCACTACAGTGCTATTTTGCATGGCTTACAAGGTTTATTTTGAGTACAGTACTTCAAAGATTTGAAATTTCTGGTTACAACAGAAAAATGCTGTCATTCCAAGTGAGTCCAAGGATAAAAAAGCAAATTACCAATGAGCCAAAGAGAACCTACAGACAAATATTTATATTTAAAGAAAAAGGAAGCACTCCACAGCTTTCAACAGAAATATGACTAAACAGCCTCTCATATAAAACAGACTTCTATTCGGGAAAGGAAGGAATCTTAATTTATTTTCCTTATAGTATTTATTTCCTGTGATTTGCAGTGCTTATTTTGAGTTCATTTCTACTTTGCATGGATTGCAGTGTGCATTTTATGTGCTATAAAGTATTAAAAGTTCTGTTTGCAATAGAAAAATACTGTCACTCCTACCAATTCCAAGGACTGAAAATAAAAGTAGCAGTGACTCAAAGAGGATCTATCCACCAGCATTTCTACTTAAACAAGAAGAAAACAAAGCAAAGGAAAATTACCACTAACCAAGGAGGATTACAGACCACCATGTCTGTCTCAAGAAAAAGATACAGAAATCTGAAAAGGCTCTCATATAAAATTGACTTCTGTGTAGGAAAGGGGAGGATTCTTGGCTTATCTTCCTTATATTCTTTATTTTGCAAGGCGTGCAGTGTTCTTTTTGGCTAGAGTGCTATTTGCTTAACTTGCGGTGTTTATTTGGAGTACAATGCTATGAAGTTTTAAAAGTTCTGGTTACAAAAAAAAAAACACTGTCATTCCAAGTGAGTCAAGCAATTATAAAGCAAATTGGCAGTGAACCAAGGAAGATCTACAGTCCAACATTTTAAATGGATGAAATAGGAAACACTCCAAGGTTTTCGACAAAAATCTGAACAGATGCTAATATAAAACAGACTTTTATGTGGAAAGGTAGGAATCTTAGTCTAGTCTATTTTCCATATATTCTTCTTTTCATAGTTTGCAGTGTTTATTCCGAGTACAGTGCTATTTTGCATGGATTGCAGTTAGCATTTTGAGTCAAGTGCTATAAAGTTTTAAAAGTTCTGGTTACAAGAGAAAAACAAAAGTTATGTACTCACCATAACAATGGATCTGTGTTGTCCATTTTCATTCATCCTCAACTGATGTGTCTCAACTTTGACACTGGATCTGGCTCAGCCACTTCAGTAGATTCACTAATCCAACTCTCGAGTTTTCCCTTACCCATAATGGCCCACCAAACTAAAATACCTCAAGTCGAGTTTGCTGCCCCATAAGCAAATGTTTACGCCATACAAGATAGAAAGGAAACAGCAGAGATAAAATGGGAGCTCAAACAAGGAATAAATAGTTCCTAAGAATAATCTCCCAGGTGTCTTCCAGGAAGAAGGGGAAGGGGATAGGAGGATGGGAAGTTGAGGAAGAATGAAAATGGACAAGACAGATCCATCACTATGTTTGTACATAACTTTTTGTATCTGATGTCATTTTCATTCATTCCTCAACTGATGAGACAGAGTCCCCAGCTAGATGAGCCTTGGGTGGTCCTCATAGAAGGGTATTTTGGAGTACTGTAGAGCCAAAGGCAGCTCTATTCCTAGAAATCAAAACTAGCTTGTAATGACCAATAAAGGTATGAGCATTAGACCAAGTGGCAGCTGCATAGATGTACTTTCTTAATGAAATGGCTGAAGAGGTTGCCATAGACGTCATTGAATGTGCTCTTGATAGCTTTGGTAAAGACAAACTTCCCTGTTTATAGACAATGGATATGCAACCAGTCCACTTTGGAAAATGCCATGCCCAATCTTCTATGAGAAAAGGAGAAAAACAGTTGATCAGATTTTCTGAAACCTTTGGTTCAATAAGACAAAAGTGAAGTTGCCTGTGTATGTCTAAGAGATGCAGCATATATTCACCCTTATTAAAACTTTGGGAAGAAAACTGGGAGGTTGATGACCTGATTAATGTTAGACTTAAAAGCCACCTTTGGTAAAAAGGATGGATTAGTAAATAAAGACAGCCTATCCTTATGAAAGACCAAGTATGGAGGCCTGGAAAAAAGGCCTGGAGTTCAGATCCTTGTATAGCTGATGTAATAATAACTAAGAAACAGGTCTTCAAGGACAAAAATTTTAGGTCTGATTTGTCAGAGGTATCAAAAGGACTTTGAGTCAAACATTGAAGTAACATAGGCAGGCCCCAAGGAGGAACAGGATGCCTGACTGGAGGCCTAAGTTAAAAACTGCCTTTCAGAAAAGTTTTGCACAATTTAGAAGAAGCCAAAGAAGCTATGTTTTCAATGGAATGAAAATTAGATATGGCAACCAGGTGGACTTTGATAGTAGAGAAACTAACCCCCTCTTGAAACAGGGAAGCTAAAAATCTAGGACCACCAAAGCTGGGGTAGAAAAAGTGTCCAAATCTCTTTGTAGGGCCCAAATCAAAAATCTCTTCCACTTACTTCTGTACACCCTCCTAGTGGAAGCCTTTTGAGAGGATAAAAGGATATGTTAAACTAGGGAAGAGAGCTGGGCTGTATTGCTGTCACTGGAATAGGAGAAACCATGTGGTCAGCTTGAGACCCGACATATCCAGATGAACTATCCCCATAGGATGAAACAGGAAATCTGGACTGGGGTCCAGTATCCAAGATGGATATAAAAGATCAGGCCACAGAAAGGGAAACCAGATTTTATGAGGCTAAAATGGTGCAATGAGGATTAGTGAACTCTTTAACTGTTAGGCTTTCTGCAAAAACATGGGGAGTAAGAGGTAATGGGGATAAGCATAAAGGAGACTGGGGTTAATTGTGGACTATAGCATCTCTTGGTGACTGCCCCCAGAGGAGGGATTAGGATGAAGAACCTGATGCATTTGTTGTTGAGGGGGAAGCAAAAACATCTCAACATGGCCAGCCTTATTGACGAAAAATTCCTTCTATCACTTTGACACTGACAGACCATTCATGAGGCATTAGAATAGGCCTGCTTAGTCTGTCTGCAACTGCACTGGATTTCCCCAGTATATGTGTTGCAACAAGAAAATGTCTGTAATAGATCACCCACTGCCACACTCTCATTACCTCATGATAAAGAGGTAGGACCTGGATCCCCCCTGTTTTTTGATGTTCCAAACCACAGACATATCTGTTTGAATCACAACTGTACTGGAGGGGAGAGCTTTTTGGAATGCTTGCAATGCTACAAGGATAGCTCTCATCTCCAGGGCACTGAGTATAATTGGCCTCTTGGCAGGGGACCACATGCCTTGGACTGTCCTTCAAATGCATCCCACACCCTAAAGAGAGGTGTCTGTGGTCCCATGCTACAGTCACTGGGAGAGATAAAATGAAGACCTAGGGCCTGTAATTCACAGAAACCCTTCGCAGAGGTAATGGCCAACAAAAAGCAGTCTTCCATGATAAATATTTCAACTCTGCTGATGCTGCAGGCTCAAAAGGTTGTAGAGTGAGTTTCTCCAACACAAAAGTGAGATCCCAAGCAGGAGTAGGAGCTCTTACTGGGGTCTTATATTCTTTGGTTTCTAAGGAATTGCTTAAACAAAGGCTGAGAAAATAATGGTGGGTCACAGTCATAATGAGCAGAATTGCTGCAGCATGAATCTTTATAGAGGAGAAGGACAAACCTTTGTCCAATAACTCAGTAAGGTATTGAAGTGCAACACTTAAATTAGGTTTAGAAACATCAAAGTCCTTTTGCTGTACTCCAAAATAAAAATCTCCTCCATTTATCTGCGTAAACTTTCCTTGTACTAGGCCTTCTGGCCTCCAAAATAACATTCAAAACTTGTTGTGGAAGCTGAGACCCTCAGGGTTTAAAAACAGAATATGCCAGGCTGTCAGATGTAGAGAATGAAGTTTGACATTGAGCAAATGACTGTTCTCCTGAGACAGCAGGTGAGGAATCGAAGGCAAAGGCCATGGAGGCTCCTGTACCAGACTTCTCAGTAATGGGTACCAGTGCTGTCGAGGCCAATCTGGGGCTATTAAAATCATGTTTGGCTTGTCCTGTCTGACCTTCAGGAGTACCTTTGGGAGGAGAGGCAGAGGCGGAAAGGCATACACGTGAAGATTGCTCCAACTGAATGAGAGAGCATCCACTTTCCAAGCTGTGGGATGAAACCTTTTTGTGCAAAACTTTAGCAGCTGGTAATTTAGTGGAGAAGCGAACAGATCTATGTCTGGAGTTCCCCATAACACTGTCAATCTCTGAAATACATGAGGATCCAATTTCCACTCGTGGGGATCCATAATATGTCTGCTCAACACATCTGCTAAGGAGTTCTGTGCTCCTGGCAGAAACCTTGCCTGAAGATTTAGCTGTAAACTGAGAGCCGTCTCCCACAAAATCATTGCTTGTCTGCACAGAGGATAAGAATGCGTTCCCCCTTGCTTGTTGATGTACCACATGACAGTTGTGTTGTCTGTTTGAATCAACACCTGCCCTAGAAGAAGTAAATCCTTGAAAGCTATCAATGCAAATTGGACTGCTAACATCTCCTTCAAGTTGATATGTAGATGTTGAAGTCTGACAGGCCACGTGTCTTGTACCCATTTTCCGTTTAGATGAGCTCCCCAAGCTTTGTCTGAGGCATCTGTCGTTAAAATCTGACTCGCCTCTGGCCGGGTCACAGAGAGTCCCTTGTTTAGGTGACATTCCTGAGCCCACCACAAAAACCTTTTGAATGCAAGGTATTATCTGAATGACAGTGTCCAAATCTTGGCAGTGCTGTGTCCATACATTCTTGAGATACCATTGTAGCTTCCTCATATGCAGTTTGGCATTGGGAAGTACCAGAATACAAGATGCCATGAACCCCAAGGCTTGAAGGACTGTCCTTGCAGTCAGCCTGGACTGACGAGACAATTGGTGGAAGTAAAGAGAAAGATTCTTTTGTTTGTCCGGGGTCAAAAAGGCCATCTGGGATGCTGTATTCAGTCTCACACCCAGAAAGCACATGTCCTGAGAGGGTACTAGACTGGACTTTATTTCGTTCACAGAATACCCCAGGCATCTTAACACTGCCATCATATACTGTAGATGATGAAGAAGTTCGTCCTTTTCTTGGGCCAGAATCAGGCAATCGTCCAAATAAGGATAGATTTGTATTCCTCTTAGCCTGAAGAAAGCTACCACTGGAGCCAGAACCTTCGTGAATACTCTGGGTGCAGTAGATAAGCCAAAGGGCAATGCAGAGAACTGATAATGTGAAGTCCCAGCCCGAAACGCAGATACTTCCTGCAACTGGGCCTGATAGGAACATGAAGGTAAGCCTCCTTGAGATCCAGAGTCACCATCCAGTGATCTTTGCCTAGCAGAGGTAAAAGCTGTTGTAACGTCAACATTTTGAACTTGGGAATGTCCAGATATGTGTTGAGGATAGATAAATCCAAAATTGGTCTCCACGTGTTTCCTTTCTTTGGTACTAGAAACAGGCGAGAATAAAATCCTAGGCCCACTTCTGGCAGAGGGACCGGTTGTATGGCCCCTATTTGAAGTAGCAGAGAAATTTGGTTGTGAGCCTCTAGTCTTTGCTGAGGAGGAACGTCTGCATGCCTTAGAAAGGAGGCAAGGTATGGAAATAAAACTTGTAACCCTGGTGTATGATATCCAATACCCATTTGTCCTGGGTAATCAACATCCAATTTTCCTTGAAGACTGCTAACCTTCCTCCCAAAGGTGCTGCCAGGCAAGAAGGATCTGGCAGCTGAAAAGGTAGGTCATTGGGCCTGTTTACTAAAGGACTGGCCCCTGCCCTCACCGAAGATTGTGCAGGTGAACTCCTGTTCTAGGCCTGAAAGAACCCTGAGCTCCCCCCCTACCCCGCCTAGATCTACCCCTAGACTGAGAATCATAAGAAGGATACGTCCACCCCTTAGCAGGCCAATTCCTACTAAACTGGAGGCTGAACTTGCAAAAAATCTTTAACAGCCTGCACAGACTTAGCCTTGTCTTCCATTTTCTTCAAGACTGACTCCACAGGTGAACCAAACAACACATCAGACTGCAAAGGAGCATCCAAAATCCTTGTCTTAACATGGTCAGATAAATTCTGATCCTTCAGCCAGGCATGCCTGCGAAGAACTGAGCCAGTGGCAGCCACCCTAGACGAGGCCTGCACAGCATCAAAACCACACTGTAATGAATGCTTACCCACCTGTTCAGAGACATGCACCAAATCTTGTAATTCTTTACACTCAATGCCTTCCGCCAGAGCATCCACCTTTAGACTTCAATTGAGAAAGAAGAAAGTTTTGATATTTCAACATATGAAACTGGCAATTCAAGGCCCTCATAGCTAAGGTAGAAGATGTATAGACCTTTTTTCCCCATCTATCCAAAGCTCTGGCTTCTTTATCTAGAGGAACCGGATTTTTTACAACAGAGGCCTTGACACCCTTAGGTCCCTGACTAATAGTTTCTGGGTCTGCCCTAGGACTCTTATAAAGATATTTATGAGCCTCAGGCACCCTGTAATACCTATCTGGTTTAACAGGAGCAGGAGGCAAAGAATCAGGATTAAGAGAAGCCTCTGCAAACACATCTTCCACAACATCCAGAACAGGGGGTATAGCCAAGGGCCTATGCTGGGGTAACAGCAAAAACTCCCTAAGCCTTTTCCGAGAATCAGAGAAGTCCTGACCTTCCCACTTAAAATGTTCCCTCATAGAATGAAGTGTCTCTGAAAAAGAAAAATCCTCTGGAGGAGAAACAGAAGGAGTGGAATCATCTGCATCAGAATCAGAATAAGGAGAATACTCCTGCAGGTCTTCAGCTGAAGATTCTGAAACATCCGAAGCCTGCTCAAAACTTCCCAACTCTGGCTCCACCCTAGGCCTCTTATCAGGAGGGGGCAAAGAACCTCTAATCAGAGTAATCAAATCTTCTGCCATTTTAAGCATGTGCTTCTTAGGCACAGACCCTGCTGAACTAGGAGTGACACCAACAGAAGCTAAAACTGGCCTGCCTCTGGGAGAAGCCTTGGAAACAGAAGGAGAAGGCCTAACCACCCTAGGAAGGGAGGGAGAACAGTAACTTGAGAAGCCCTTCAGCCTGACCTGTCTCCTGAGAGACCACCTGCAATATCAAAGTCTCCCCTGAGACTCCAGAGAGGTCTCCGCCGGAACCACCGGTTCCACTGAAGCCTCTAAAGAACCGGCGTCCGAACGGACGACTCATCTTGCCTGGGTTTAACTGTTTTGTCTTTGCGCTTCTTAGAAGCGGGCGTCGGAGAATCCGACGGCATATTATAATTGCACCGCTTCCCAAAGACCAGCCTAGCACAATCTAACCTCCGCTTAATAGTGCATTTATTGAACCTAGCACAAAAGCGACACCCAACAACGTCGTGCTCAGGCCCCAGACAAGGAATACACAAAGAATGATAATCTCTATGCGGTATCTGTTTCCCACAAGAAATACAGTTATTCACTTTTTCTGACATCCGGTAAAACACTGAGGCAAGAAAAAAACCAAAATATTCCCCAACGGGGTACTTAGCCAACTTGGATTCGGTCTGAAACTCCGAATTCGAAAAATTTCAGAACGCCGAACGGCACTTGCAACGCTGCTTCTGCATCGGACCATGCGGCAAAAAAGACTGAGGAAATGACGTCGGTCATGCGCTTTTGTACCCTGACGTCCTGATGTCAGTGTTAAGCGCCTTGACCGACGTCAGCCTTATACTTTGGTATTCGGGCCGACCGAGGACAGCGGACTACCCATATGTAAGGACTGCAGCAATGTGAGATGAAGAACATTTAGATATGGCAACCAGGTGAACTTTGACAGTAGAGAAACTAACCCCCTCCTGAAACAGGGAAGCTAAAAATCTAGGACCACCAAAGCTGGGGTAGAAAAAGTGTCCAAATCTCTTTGTAGGGCCCAAATCAAAAATCTCTTCCACTTACTTCTGTACTCCCTCCTAGTGGAAGCCTTTTGAGAGGATAAAAGGATATGTTAAACTAGGGAAGAGAGCTGGGCTGTATTGCTGTCACTGGAATAGCAGAAACCATGTGGTCAGCTTGAGACCCGACATATCCAGATGAACTATCCCCATAGGATGAAACAGGAAATCTGGACTGGGGTCCAGTATCCAAGATGGATATAAAAGAGCAGGCCACAGAAAGGGAAACCAGATTTTATGAGGCTAAAATGGTGCAACGAGGATTAGTGAACTCTAACTGTTAGGCTTTCTGCAAAAACATGGGGAGTAGAGGTAATGGGGATAAGCATAAAGGAGACTGGGGTTAATTGTGGACCATAGCATCTCTTGGTGACTGCCCCCAGAGGAGGGATTAGGATGAAGAACCTGTTGCATTTGTTGTTGAGGGGGAAGCAAAAACATCTCAACATGGCCAGCCTCATTGACGAAAAATTCCTTCTATCACATTGACACTGACAGACCATTCATGAGGCATTAGAATGGGCCTGCTTAGTCTGTCTGCAAGTGCACTGGATTTCCCCAGTATATGTGTTGCAACAAGAAAATGTCTGTAATAGATCATCCACTGCCACACTCTCATTACCTCATGATAAAGAGGTAGGACCTGGATCCCCCCTGTTTTTTGATGTTCCAAACCACAGACATATCTGTTTGAATCACAATTGTCCTGGAGGGGAGAGCTTTTTGGAATGCTTGCAATGCTACAAGGATAGCTCTCATCTCCAGGGCACTGATATGAAAGTTGGCCTCTTGAGGGGACCACATGCCTTGGACTGTCCTTCCAAGAAATGCATCCCACCCTAAAAGAGAGGTGTCTGTGGTCCATGCAGTCACTGGGAGAGATAAAATGAAAGGATGACCCTGAGAAATGTCATTTGAATGAATCGACCACAGTAGATACTCCTTGTAAACTTGTGTAACCGTGACTGGAGTGCATAAGGGCTGTTGATGAATAAATCACTGAACTGACAGGGTCCACTGTAGAATTCCCATATATCTGGCTAATGGAACTAGAGTTATTGCTGCTGCCATCGAGCCTAAGGCCTGTAAAACTAGCCACGCTGGTGGCAATGAGCGTGAGATCACTTCTAACCTCTGGCATCTGAGGATTTGTATTTTCATTGGAGGAAGAGATGCCATCTGATTGATTGTGTCTAGTCAAGCACCTATGAACTCCAATTTCTGTGTAGGAATGTGATTTGTTGCAGATGACCACGATGCCCAGAGGGTGACACAAGTGGAGCAACTAGATGAGCTGCTACCACTACCATGCATCTGGTAAACATCCTGGGGACTGTGGTGTGACCAAAGTGCATTACTCTGAATTGGTAGTGACTGCCTCCAGCTGAAAGCACTGATGTCTTCTGGAGCACCTGTTCATCTTGATGTGATAGTCCGTATCCTAAAAATCTATCGAGAACATCAAATCATATTTTCATAACAGTGGTAGAATGGACTGAACCATGACCATCCTGAACTTTAAGTACCTTATAAATCAATTTATTTTGCTGCGATCCAAGATATGCTCCAGTCCCCTGAATAAATTACAACAAAACCACTAGCTGCAAAACAGATCCAAAGATAGGCACTGTGAAGATTGACACCACAAATTTATTTAGGCTTATGTAATTGGAGGTCAAAAGAGTGTCAGATAGGTGATGTTTATGAAGCTGGAAATTGATGGCGTGATGAAGAATGTTGTTAGGGCATATGCTCCGCAAGTTGGGTGTGTGATGGATGGGAAAGAAAAATTTTGGAGCGAGTTGGATGAAGTGGTGGTGAAGGTACCCAAGGGTGGGAGAGGAGAGATTGGAGCAGATTTCAATGGGCATGTTGGTGAAGGGAACAGAGGGGAGGAGGAAATAATGAGTAGGTATGGTGTTAAGGAGAGGAATACAGAAGGTCAGATGGTAATGGATTTTGTGAAAAGGCTAGACATGGCTGTGGTGAATATGTATTTTAAGAAGAGGGAGGAGCACAGGGTAACATACAAGAGTGGAGAAAGATGCACACCTATGTAGGAGGGCCAGTCTGAAGGAGATTGGAGACTGTAAAGTGGTGGAAGGGGAAAGTGTAGTTAGGCAGCATAGGATGGTGGCCTGTAGGATGACGGTGATCAAGAAGAGGAGGAGGAGTGTGAGGGCAGTGACAAGGATCAGATGGTGGAAGTTGAAAAAGAGTGATTGTAAGGTAGAGTTCAGGAAAGAGTTAAGACAGACACTGGGTGGCAGTGAAGAGTTACCGAACAGCTGGGTAACTACAGCAGAGCTGGTAAGGGAGATAGCTAGAAAGGTGCTTAGTATGGCATTTGGACAGAGGAAGGAGGACAAAGAGACCTGGTGGTGGAATGAGGAAGTACAGGAGAGTATACAGAGAAAGGTTTGGGAAGAAGAAGTGAGATTGTCAGAGAGATGAAGAAAGTAGACAAGAGTAAAAGAAGATGAGGTGTTTGGCAAAGAGAGAGGTGGTGAAGGCTAAGGATAAGGCATATGGAGAGTTGTTTGAAAGGCTGGACATTAAGGAGGGTGAAAAGAACCTGTACCAATTGGCTAGACATAGGGACCAAGCTGGGAAAGATGTGCAGCAGGTAAAGGTGATAAAGGATAATGAGGGAAATGTACTTACAAGTGAGGAAAGTGTTTTGTGCAGATAGAAAAGAGTACTTTGAAGGGCTGATAAATGAAGAGAATGAGAGAGAAAGAAGGTTGGATGATGTGGGAATAGTGAATCAGGAAGTGCAATGGATTAGCAAGGCGGAGGTACGGACAGCTATGAAGACGATGAAGAATGGAAAGGCTGATGGTCCAGATGACATACCTGTGGAAGCATGGAGGTGTTTAGGAGAGATGGCAGTGGAGTTTTAACCAGACTGTTTAATGAAATCTTGGAAAGTGAGAGGATGCCTGAGGAGTGGAGAAGTGTTTTGGTACCAATTTTTAAGAATAAGGGTGATGTGCAGAGCTGTAGTAACTACAGAGGGATAAAACTGATCAGCCACAGCATGAAGTTATGGGAAAGAGTAGTGGAAACCAGGTTAAGAAGGGAAGTGATGATTAATGAGTAGAGTATGGTTTCATGCTGGGAAAGAGCACTACAGATATGATCTTTGCTCTGAGAATGTTGATGGAGAAGTATAGAGAAGGTCAGAATGATTTGCATTGTGTCTTTGTAGACTTAGCGAAAGCATATGACAGGGTGCCTAGAGCGGAGTTGTGGTATTGTATGAGGAAGGCAGAAGTGGCAGAGAAGTATGGAAGAGTGGTACAGGATATGTATGAGGGTAGTGTGACAGTGGTCAGGTCTGCGGTAGGAGTGATGGATGCATTTAAGGTGGAGGTGGGACTACATCAAGGATCAGCTCTGAGTCCTTTCTTATTTGCAATCGTGATAGAGAGGTTGACAGATGAGATCAGACAGGAGTCCCTATGGACTATGTTGCTTGCCTATGACATTGTCATCTGTAGTGAGAGTAGAGAACAGGTTGAGGAGACCCTGGGTAGGTGGAGATATGCTCTAGAGAGAAGAGGAATGAAGGTCAGCAGGACTAAGACAGAAAATACGTGTGTGAATGAGAGGAAGGATAGAGGAATGGTGAGGATGCAGGCAGTAGAGTTGGTGAAGGCTGGTGAGTTTAAATACTTGGGATCAAGAGTTCAGAGTAATGGTGAGTGTGGAAAAGAGATGAAGATGAAAGAACAGACAGGGTGGAGTGGGTGGAGAAGAATGTCAGGAGTTATTTGTGACAGACGGTTACCAGTAAGAGTGAAAGGGAAGCTCTACAAGAGGGTAGTGAGACCAACTATGTTATATGGGTTGGAGACGGTTGCATTAACAAAAAGGCAGGAGCCCAAGCTGGAGGTGGCAGAGTTAAAGGTATTAAGATTTGCATCGGGTGTGATGAGGATGGACAGGATTAGGAATCAGTATTTTAGAGGATCAGCTCAGGTTGGACGGTTTAGAGACAAAGCCAGAGAGGCGAGATTGCATTAGTTTGGACATGTGCTGAGGGGGGATGCTCTGTATATTGACAGAAGGATGCTAAGGATGAAGCTGCCAGGTAAGAGAAAGAAAGGAAGGCCTAAGATAAGGTTTATGGATGTGGTGTGAGAGGACATGCAGATGGTTGGTGTGACAGAGTAAGATGCAGAGGACAGGAAGAAATGGAAACAGATGATCTGCTGCGGCAACCCCTAATGGGAACAGCCGAAAGAAGAAGTAATGCACAATACAGCTTTTTGTTTGTAAACAACAGAATTCATCAGTATCTAAAATACACAAGTCAAGTGCTGCTTTTAAATAAATCTCCGCCTAGTGTAAAATGGGTTCCTATTACGTTATCGAAGTTCTGAAACTTCAAACACCATAAGGTCGAACTCTTATGTTCAAAGTGTCAGAACTTCGATAACGTCAAAAAAATAAATAAAGACAAACAATAACGTCTTGCAAGCAGGGGGGCAAACCCCCCTGCATTCCCCCGCTCTTTAAATATACCAACTCTGAGATCGCACTACAGTGCGGTAAATGGAAATCTTGCCCCCCTGCTTGGAACAGTTAGGTAGGTTTTAGGGTTCATATTTTTTTATTTTTTTACTTTCGAATTCCTGAAACTTCGAACATCTCAGTTCAATATTCTCAGGTTCGAAGTTCAGGGATTCAACAATGTAATAGGAACCCAGTGTAAAATGCCTGCAATCAGGTCTTAAAGGTATATCACACAAGTAGAATGTTTAAAATCAGCAATAAACATATAAAATGCAACTTTATTTAAATACCCTTTTGTCTTATCAATAGCCAGGAACCAAACCCAGGTCTCCCTCATGGCAGGTGAGAATTCTACCACTCACTAGGAGCTAAAAAAATCAACAATGCCTTATTTAGACACTCAATTAAAGGGTGTAAGTGTTTTTGTTTTGTATATTACAAAATGTGATAAGAAACCCAAGAGGGGCGTATGGAATGATCATTTGGAAGCAAGGGAGTTATGGTGGCAAGTAAAACTGGATGCCATATATTACCCAGGAATTAATGGCAACTTGTCCCTTGTTCCAGTGTTAAAAACATGAGCTAATAAATACTAGCATTTGTTGTTGTTGCTATTTGTTCTTTGATGTTTTTTAGACATTATATATATATATATATATATATATATATATATATATATTTTTTTTTTTTTTATGGTGTGTGTTACCTAAAAAAAATGTGGTTCAGTTGTAGAATGCTTGCCTACCATGCAGGAAATCTGGGTTAGGTTCCTGCCCATTGACAAGATAAAAGATTAAAATAAAGTTTAATTTTATATGTGTATTGCTGATTTTAAACATTTACCTGTGTGATATACCTTTAACACCTGATTGCAGGTATTTTACAATGGGGGATTACTTAAAAGCAGCACATGAGTTGTGTATTTTAGATTTTGATGAAGTCTGTTGTATGCAGACAAAAAGCTGTATTGTGCATTACATAAGCTTAAACAAATTTGTGGTATCAACCTTCAACAACAGTGCCTATCTTTGGATCCATTTTGCAGCTAGTGGTTTTACTGTTATTTGTTCGAATTATCTACCTGTTTCTCCAAATTGTTGCATCAACCTTGAATAAATTCTGGATCCTATCTGGTATGGTGGGACCTTTTGGATGACTTCTTTTTCTAGCAATTTTCTTATTTCTAAAGCTGCCATGTCCCTCTGATCGGGTGGAACACTGGGGACCATCCTCATTTTTATGCAGGGAGTTCACAAAAATAGTATGGAGTAGTCTCTGAATATGAAAATCTTCACCGTGATGGACACCCAGGCTTCTAGATGCAAAGACAAGCACTCCCCTGACTGCCTCTAGAGAAAAACAGTGGGGCAACCCTTCAGGAGCACTGGTAGGATTTATCCAAGAAGGAATCCCTGAAACCCTGGTTTTGCAGGGCCACCTCTACCATGAGCTTGGTGTTTCCTATTAGAGTTCTCCCCACTGTCTCTGGGAGAAACATCTCTTTTTGAGTCTTGAAAAGGACCTTTGGATTTACAAAACCACAGTTTTCTATCTCCTTGCTGATTCTGTCAAAAAGGTCTTAGAGGGGTAGAGAAATGGATATCAATGGCAGATAAGGTCTTTCCCTCCTGCTCACTTGTGGAAAGTGTTTAGTTAACATTTGGGATGATCAGAGAAGATCCATCAAATGGGATGTTGATGAACGAAGACTTGAAGGGCTCTACAAAGTCGCACAAGCACATCCAGGCATGTTTTCTAATGGCTATGTCTGAACCAACCACCCTTGATATGCCCCCTGCAGCATGGGAAATCAACCTCATGGCTGAATTAGATATAGAGTGAAGGCTGGCCAGCTGAGAAGTAACCTTATTCCTCCACAGACATGCACCCAGAAAGAGATTTGTAGAGTTGCTTAATCAACTCTCTTTGCAATCTGTTAAAATGTGCCAAGTAGTTTAATGACCTCGGGGCAAAAGTCGCTGAGGCATGCATGTGCTTCCCAAATTTGTACAAGGCCCTACACTCCCTGTTTGGGAATGAACAGGTGTGCTCTGCTTTATGAACTCTTCTGCCACAACCATAGCATCTACTGGGACCCCTTTACTCCAGTATGCTGTGTCTTTCATTGGGGCTAAAATTTATCAGGTCACTTAGGAATTGGTTCTACAATATCTTGTTTCTTCCGTGGGTTGCATGAGACCAGATCTATTAGTCCATTTGCCAGAGGGGCAATCCAAGACATAGCTGAGCCAGATCCAAAGGTCTGCAGAAACATTGACTTCTCCTGGGAAGGGGTTTGGAAGACCATCCACCTTTTATCTTAAAATTTCTAGTATCTCTACAAAGGAAATATCCTCAGGTGTATTTCTGGGAGACCATTTTCCCTCATCAAAATCAGTGTTCTCTGTGAGAGATTCCTGAGGGTAATCCAAGTGCATCCTCTTACATGTCCTCTTCCTAGGGACCTCATCAGAAGGATGGTCTGGCAAGGTATCAGATGTGGCTGGGAAGTCCCTAGGCACTGTCAGGAGGCTCAATCAGGTAGGCTGTTCTGGTGGAATGGAGGTGAGAGGACCTGAATTCAAACCCAGTGGTGGAACAGAAGCAGGATCCAAGGAAAGCAAAGGTGTCTTCTGTCTGTGTAGAGAGAAAGCAATCTCTACTACCTCAAGGGTGGGGAACTAGGAAAAAAAAACAAAGTTCATAGCAACCCCTGTGCTGACAAACTCTGAGCTCCACCAACACTGCACTTTGAAAAAGGAGTCAAACCAGAGTTGTCCAGCCACAAAGCCACTAGGAGCAGAGATGGCTCCAAAAGCTTCATACAACACTCCTAGAGCCAGCACCAATGCTTTGGATCTGACAGTCCTCCTGCTCCGACAATATCAGAGCTGGGTGACTTGGAAATGCTGTTGGAGTCAAAGAATTACCTGTCTTCGGATCCAACGACAACATCCTAAGGGTTCTTGGATCTAAAGGCTTCAAAACTGGGGGTTGGATCAGAGAAGGAGATATAAAGATCAGTTCAGAGGAGGGAAGGCTCATGGGTTCAATGGGTGACAGAGCCATGATTACCTCTATCTGACTCTGAGAAGCTTCCACATCATCCTATCCACTTTTGCTTCAGACAGATTTCTGAAGGCCCTAAGAGAATAGCTAGTTGATGGTGTCCTGGATGCTTTCTGGATGAATCCTAAAGAAAAGGAGAGTGTAGCTGAGGGGAGCTACACTCCAGCAAAAAGCACAGCAATTGGATTCAAGGAGATATTGGCTTCAGTGTAGTCAGGTCCAAAAGAGTCAGATCCAATTTTTCTTTTAAATCTTGGCAGGTGGTTCAGAGGATGGAGCCAGTGTAGTAGAGTGGTCTGGAAACCTTTTCTTACAGTCTTTATCCTTGGGGTAGAATCAGTCTTCCCTTTTCAGATTTCTTAGAGGGGAGTTGAGCCCCAGTCACCAGACAGGAAGAGTAAGATGGAAGACCTTTAAGGATCATCTTATTCTTCCCGTTACTAATGGCCCTGAAGTTAAACCCAGCACAAATACAGCAGTCCATGTCAAAATGGACCACACCCAGACAGTACAAACATTTCTTGTGATCTTCAGAATTGGGGATCTTATGCCCACATGAGATGTATTTTTTAAATCCAGTAAGTTTATCAGACTTTGTAAGTAAGAAATAAGAAATAAAGAATAGCAATAATTTTTTTTGAGAAAATTAATTTATGAGAAAAATACCAACAATGCTGTTATAAAATACTCTCTCAAGGGCAGAATGAAAAAATTAGTAGAAAGGGAAGATAAAGTACCAACAGCGGTACTTAAGGAGTACCCAACAGAAACAGATAGGAATAAGGAGTATAGTCTGATGGACAGAACTCAAAAAACTTATGACAATGAGGAAGGACACTGAAAAGAGAAAGAAATATATACATTAGTATAAATAGAACAACTTACAACTGCAGAAAATTGAGAACTCACTATAAAGCTCGACAGAAGGAGATCTGTGTTTGAGTGATATGGCAGTAAATGAGATCTAAGGCATGTTAGGTTGGTGGGGCATTATGGATAAGGGAGGAGCTTGAGAGTAGGATCTGTGAATCTCGTAAAGCTGCCAAGCAGGATCCGAGGTCATATCTGATACACATCAGTTGAGGAATGAATGGAAATAACGTCAGATACAGTGTCACTCCTAGTGAGTCCAAGGATTTAAAAGAAAACTACCAGTAACCCAAGAAGGATCTATAGACCAGAGTTTCTATTTAAACAAAAACAAAGTGCTCCAAGGTGTTCAAAATAAATGCGAACAGCTACTCATATAACATCGACTTCCATGTGGGAAAGGTAGGATTATTGGTTTAGTTCCCATATCTTCTTTCTTTATTTTGCAAGGCATGCAGTGTTCATTTTGGCTGGAGTGGTATTTTGCATGGCTTGCAGTATTTATTTTGAGTGCAGTACTATAAGTTTTAAAAGTTCTGGTTACAAGAGAAAACCCTGTCATTCCAAGTGAATCCAAGGATTAAAACCAAATTAACAGGGAACCCAGGAGAATCAACATTTTTATTTAAAGAAAAAGGAAACACTCTAAGGCTTCCAATGGATTTATGACTGAATAGCCTCTCACATAAATCAGACTTCTTTGAGGGAAAGGAAGGAATCTTTGTTTATTTTCTTTATATTAGTTATGTTACACTGTTTGCAATGTTTATTTTGAGTGCAGTGCTATTCTGCATGGATTACAGTGCATATTTCAAGTCAAGTGCTATACAGTTTTAAAATTTCTGGCTGCAAGAGAAAATGCTGTCCCCCCTAGGATTTCAAGGATTGAAAGTAAAATTTGCAGTGACCCAATGAGGATCTATAGACCAACATTTCTTCTAATGCAAAAAAGAAGGGACTCCAAGGTGTTCAACAGATATCTTAACAGACTCTCATATAAAATCAACTTCTATGTGCGAAAGGTAAGATTTCTTACTTTATCTTCCTTATGTTGTTTTCTTATTTGGACACTGCAGTGGTAGCATTGTTGCCTCACAGCAAGAAGTTCTCTGGTTCGATTCTCAGCTGGAGTGCCTTCTGTGCAGAGTCTGCATGTCCTCCCTGCGTTTGTAAGATTTTCCTCAGGGTGCTCTGGTTTTCTCCCATATCACAAATACATGCATCTGGAGAATTTCTCCCCGGGCCTCAAATGAAAATTGGCTTTGGTCCAAGTCAGACTTTCCCAGTAAACAAATGTTAAATAAATAAAAATAAATACATTTGCATGTCATGCAGTGTTCATTTTGACTGGAGTGATAATTTGCATAGCTACCAGGGTTTAATTTGAGTACAGTGCTGTAAAGTTTTAAAAGTTCTTGTTACAACACAAAAAACACCACCAGTCCATGAGGGTCCAAGGACTAAAAAAACAAATTACCAGTGTAGGATGTACACCAACATTTTTATTTAAAGAAAAAGGGTTCAACAGAAATCTGAACAGCTTCTCATAGAAAACAGATTTCTATGTGGGAAAGGTAAGAATCTTTGTTTATTTTACTTACATTCTTTCATCTTTTCATGGTTTGCAGTGTTTAGTTTCAGTGCGGTGGTTTATCGCATGGATTATTTTGAGTCAAGTGCTATAAAGTTTTCAAAGTTCTGCTTACAAGTAAAAAATGTTCTCTCTCCTAGCAAATACAAAGATTTAAAAGAAAATTACAAGTGACCCAAAGAGACTCTACAGACCAGCATTTATATTTAAAGAAAAGGCCTCCATAGAGTTTAACAGAAATCTGAATAGACTCTCAAATAAAATTAACTTCTATGTTGGAAAGGCAGGAATTTTGGTTTATCTTCCTTAAATTCTTTCTTATTTTGCAAGGTTTGCCGTTTTCATTTTTGAGTGCAGTACCATTTTCCAAAGTTTGCAGTGTTTATTTTAACTGCAGTGCTACAAAGCTTTAAAAGTTCTGGAAAAACATTATCATTCAAAGTGAGTCCAAGGATTAAAAAACAAATTACCAGACAACCAAGGAGGATCTACAGACCAACATTCTCATTTAAACAAGTAGGAAGTACTGCCCTAGTTTTCTACACAAATATGACTACACAGCATCTCATACAAAACATACTTTGACATGGGAAAGGTAGGAATCTTTATTTTCCTTATATTATTTACTTTCCGTGGTTTGTAGTGTTTATTTTGAGTGCAGTGCTAATTTTGCATAGAATGTGGTGAATATTTTAAGTCAAGTGTTGTAAAGTTTTAAAAGTTCTGGTTACAAGAGAAAATTCTGTCACTCCTAGTGTGTACAAGAATTTAAAATAAAATTTCCAGTGATGTAATGAGGATCTACAGACCATCATTTCTATTTAAAGAAAAAGAAAGACTCCAGGCTGTTCAACAGAAATCTAAAGAGACTCACGCATAAACTGAACCTCAAAGTGGAAAAACATGATTCTTGATTTTGCAATGCATGTGTTGTTCATTTTGACAGGAGTGGAGTTTTGCCAGCCTTGTAGTTTTTATTATGAATGTAGGGCTATAAAGTTTTAAAAGTTCTGGTAAAAACAGAAACATTTTTTTTGCTCCAGTTGACTCAAAGGACTGAAAAGCAAATTACCAATGATATAAGGAGGATATACAGACCACTGTTTCTGTTTAAAGAAAAAGAAAGCAATCCAATCTGTTCAACAGAAATCCGAACAAACACTAATAGAAAATTACTTCTCTGTGGGAAAGGTAGGATTCTTGGTTTATCTTATTTATATTCTTTCTTATTTTGCATGGATGGCAGTGTTTATATGTTGAGTGCAGTGCTATAAAGTTTTAAAAGTTCTGGTTAACAGAGAAAATGCTGTCACTCCCAGTGAGTTCAAGGATTTAAAAGGAAATGGCCAGTGATCAAATGAGGAACATTTCTATTCCAAGACTTCAAGGTTTTCAAAAGAAATCTGAGTGAGCAGCTTCTAATATAAAACCAACCTCAACATTGGAAAGGTAGGATTCTTACTTTACATTCCTTATATTCTCTCTTATTTTGCATGGTATGCAGTGCTGATTTTGACTGCATTGCTATATTGCATTGCTAGCAGTATTTATTTTGAGTACAGTACTATAAAGTTTTAAAAGTTCTGGTTAAAAGAGAAAGACAATGTCGTTCCAAGTGAGTCCAAGGATTAAAAAGCAAATAAGCAGAGGCCCAAAGGGAATCAACAGACCAACATTGCTTGTTTGTTTGTGTCTTTTGGCTTTTCCCAGTTAGGGGTCGCCACAGCGGAACTCCGGTCCGCTAATGATTGGTAGTTGATTTTTACGTGCCGAGTTACCAGCCCTGATGCACAACCTTCAACGAAGGTACGTCCATTCACGCATGTCTCCACGCAGAAGACGCTCTAGCTGAGAGTCAAACCGGACAGCGTCTTACTGTGAGGCGACAACGCTACCTATTTAAACAAAAAGAAAGCACTACAACATTTTCAAGAGAAATATGACTGAACAACCTCTCACAGAGGAAAAAGATATCCATGTGGAAAAGGTAGGAATCTTGGTTTATTTTCTTTATATTTTTTTTACCATGTTTCGCAGTATTTATTTTCATTGCAGTGCCATTTTGCATGGATTGCAGTGTGTATTTTGAGTCCAGTGCTATAAAGTTTTAAAAGTTGTGGTTACAAGAGAAAAACACTGTCATTCTTAGTTAGTCAAAGGATTAAAAAGCAAATTACCAGTGACCCAAGGAAGCATTTCCAGTAAAAGAAAAATAAATCACACCAAGGTTATCAAGGTAAATCTGAACAGCCCTTAATATAAAATTGACTTCTATGTGGGAAAGGTAGGTTTTGGTTTATTTCCCTTATACACTTTCTTATTTTGCATGACATGCAGTGTTCATTTTCACTACAGTGCTATTTTGGATGGATTGCAGTGCTGTACAGTTTATAAATTCTGGATACAACAGAAAAATGCTTTTCTTTCAACTGAGTCCAAGGATCAAAAAGCAAATTACAAGTGACCCAAGGAGGACCTACAGACCAACATTTATATTTAAAGAAACTGGAAGCATTCCAAGGCTTTCAAGGGACACTTCAAGAGCCTCTCATGTAAATGAGAATTCTATGTGGGAAACATCAGAACCTTGAATTATTTTCCTTACATGCATTCTTCTTTTCAAGGTTTGCAGTGTTTATTCTGAGTGTAGTGTTATTTTGCATGGATGGCAGTGTTTATTTTGAGTACAGTGCTATAAAGTTTTCAAAGTTCTGGTTACAAGAGACAAAAAGCTGCCACTCCTAGTGAGTTCAAGGATTTAAACAAAAATTACCACTGATCCAAGGGTATATATGTCAGACTTTCTACGCAAAGAAGAAGAAGAAAGTGCCTTGAGGTGTTCAACAAAAATATGAACTGTCTCACAAACTCGACTTCTGTGTGGGAAAGGTAGGAATCTTGGTTTATATATATATTCTTATACCTTTTCTTATTTTGCATGTTTTGCAGTTTTCATTTTGATTGCAGTGCTATTTAGCACAGTTTACAGTTTTTATTTTGAGTGCATTGTTAAAATGTTTTAATAGTTCATTCCAAGTGAGTCCAGGGATTAAAAAGCAAATTACCAGAGACCCAAAGAGGATCTACAGACCAATATTCCCGCAGAAAGAAAAAGAAAGAACTCCCAAGTTTTCAAGACAAATATGACTGATCAACCTCTCATGAAAAAGAGATATATGTGGGAAAGGTAGGAATCTTGGTTTATTTTCCTTTTATTCTTCATTTTTCATGGTTTTCAGTGTTTATTTTGAGTGCAGTGCTATTTTACATGGATTGCAGTGTTTATTTTCAGTCTTTGTCTTTCAGCTTTTCCCGGTTAGGGGTCACCACAGCAGAACTCTGGTCCGCTAATGATTGGCAGTGGAATTTTATGGTGCCAAGTTGCCAGCCCAATGCCACCCTTCAAAGAAGGCACACCCATTCACGCACGCACCTACCTGCATGTCTTTATACATCACTCAATCACGGAGAGGACATGCAGACTCCACACAGAAGGCGCTCCAGACGAGAATTGAACAGAAGAACCTCTTGCTGTGAGGCAACAATGCTAAAAGCTGCACCACCGCGGCCTGCAGTGTTTATTTTCAGTCAAGTGCTATAAAGTTTTAAAAAGTTTTGGTTAAGAGAGAAAACGATGACATTTCTAATGTGTCCAAGGATTTAAAAGAAAATTACCAGTGACCCAAGGAGAATCTACAGACCAGCAGTTTTTAATTAAAGAAAAAGAAAGCACTCAATGGTGTTCAACAGAAATCTCAACAGCTTCTCATATAAAATCGACTTTGACATTGGAAATGTAGGATTCTTGGTTTATCTTTCTTATTTTGCATGGCATGGAGTGTTAATTTTGACTGGAGTGCTAGTTTGCATGGCTTGCTGTGTTTCAGTGCAATACTATAAAGTCTTAAAAGTTCTAGTTACAACCAAAAAAATCTCTGTTGTTCCAAGTGAGTCCAAGGATTAAAAAGTAAATTACAAGTGAACCAAGAAGGATTTACATACGAACTTTCTATGTAAAGAAAAAGGAAGCACGCCAAGGCTTTCAACATAAATCTGAAGAGCCACTAATATAAAACAAACGTTTATGTGCAAAGGTTGTAATCTTGGTTTATTTTCTTTATATTCTTCCTTATTTTCTTGGTTTGCAGTGTCTATTTTGAGTGTAGTGCTATTTTGCATGAATTACAGTGTTTATCTTGGGTGCAGTGCTATAAAATTTTACAAGTTCTTTTTACAAAATAAAAACACTGTCATTCTAAGTGAGTTCCAAGATTAAAAAGCAAATTACCAGTGACCCCATGGAGATCTGCAAACTAACATTTCCATTTAAAGAAAAATAAAGAACTCCAAGGTTTGCAACAAAAGTATGATTAACAGCATCTCATACAAAACAGACTTTTACATGGGAAAGATAGGAATTTTGGTTTATTTTCATTATATTCTTTATTTTCCTTGGTTTGCAGTGTTTATTTTAAATGCAGTGCTATTTTGCATGGATTTCAATGTGTATTTTGATTCAAGTCCTAAAAACCTTTGGAAGTTCTGGTTCCAATAGAAAAACACTGCACATCCTAGTGAGTTCAAAGACTACAAAGGAAAATTACCAGTGACCCAAGCAAGATCTAGAGACTAGCATGTCTATTTAAAGAAAAAAGCACTCCAACATTTTCAAAAGAAGCTTGACTGGTGAGTTTCTCATATATAAGAAATGTCTATGCAGAAAAAGTAGAATTCTTAGTTTATTCTCAGTCTTATTTTGCATAGGCTACAGTATTCATTTTGAGTGCAGTGTTAGGTTATATGGATCACAGTTTTTTTTATTTTAAATGCAGTGGTATAAAGTTTTAAAAGTCCTGGTTGCAAGAGAAAAATTCTGTCACTTCTAGTGAGTCAAGTTTAAAAGAAAAATTACCACTGAACAAGGAGTATCTTGAGACTAGCACTTCTATTTAAAGAAAGAGCCCTTAAAGGTTTCCAACAAATATCTGCTTAACAGCCTCACATATACATGGATTACTAATTAGAAAAGCTAGGATTATTGTTTTATTCCTTATATTCTTTATTTTGCATGGTGCTCACTTTAAATGTAGTGGTATAAAGTTTTAAAAGTCCTGGTTATGAGAGAAAAAAAACAGTGTCACTCCTAATGATTCCAAAGATTTAAAAGAAATTTATCAGTGACCCAACAGGGGTAACATTTCTACTTCAAGAAAAAGAAAGCACTGCAAGGATTTCAAATTAAATTTGATTGAGCAACCTTTCATATAAAACCAACTTCTATGGTGGAAAGGTTGAATTCCTGGTTTAGTTTCATTATAATCTTTCTTATTTTGTGTGGCCTGCAGTGATTATTTTGAGTGCAGTACCATTTTACATGGATTTCAGCATTTATTTTCAGTACAGTGCTATAAAATTCTAAAAGTTCTGCTTCCAAGAGAAAAAACCCTTTTCACCTATCAAGTCCAACAATTCAAAAGAAAATTACCACTAACCCAAACAGGATTAAAGACCAGCATTTCTAAAGAAAAACAAAGCACTCCAAGGTGTTCAACAGAAACGTGAACAGCTAGACATATAAAACTGACTTCCATGTGGGAAAGGTAGCATTCTTACTTTATCTTCCTTACATTCTTTATTTGCATGTCATGCAGTGTTCATTTTGACTGGAGTGATAATCCACATGGCTAACAGTGTTTAATTTGTGATAATTTACATGGCTAACAGTGTTTAATTTGAGTACAGTACTATAAAGTTTTAAAAGTCCTTGTTACAACAGAAAGACACCACCAGTCCATGTGAGTCCAAGGATTAAAAAACAAATTACCAATGTAGGATGTACACTATTTCTATTTAAAGAAAAAGGGTTCAAGTGAAATCTGGACAGCCTCTCACTGAAAACAGAATTCTATGTGGGAAAGGTAAGAATCTTTGTTTATTTTACTTACATTCATCTTTTCATGGTTTGTAGTGCTTATTTTGAGTGCAATGGTATATTGCATGGATTGCACTGTGTATTTTGAGTCAAGTGCTATAACGTTTTCAAAGTTCTACTTACAAGAAAAAAACTCTCACTCCTAGTGAATATAAAGATTTAAAAGAAAATTACCAGTGTCCCAAAGAGACTCTACAGACCAGTATTTCTCTTTAAAGAAAAACAAAAGCACCCCAAGGAGTTTAATGGAAATCTGAACAGCCTCTCGAATAAAAATAACTTCTATGTTGGAAAGGCAGGAATCTTGGTTTATCTTCCTTACATTCTTTCTTATATTGCATGTTTTGCAGTTTTCATTTTGACTGCTGTGCTATTTAGCACAGTTTACAGTTTTTATTTTGAGTGCATTATTAAAATGTTTTAAAAGTTCGTTCCAAGTGAGTCCTGGGATTAAAAAGCAAATTACCAGAGACCCAAAGAGGATCTACAGACCAATATTCCCGTAGAAAGAAAAAGAAAGAACTCCCAAGTTTTCAAGACAAATATGACTAATCAACCTGTCATGAAAGGGACTTCTATATGGAAAAGGTAGGAATCTTGGTTTATTTTCCTTATGTTCTGCATTTTTCATTGTTTTCAGTGTTTATTTTGAGTGCAGTGCTATTTTGCATGGATAGAAGTGTTTATTTTCAGTCAAGTGATATAAAGTTTTAAAAAGTTCTGGTTAAAAGAGAAATCTCTGACATTTCTAATGAGTCCAAGGATTTAAAATAAAATTATCAGTGACCCAAGGAGAATCTACAGACCAGCAGTTTTTAATTAAAGAAAGAGAAAGCATTCAAAGGTGATCAACAGAAATCTCAACAGCTTCTCATATAAAATCGACCGACATTGGAAATGTAGGATTCTTGGTTTATCTTTCTTATTTTGCATGGCATGGAGTGTTAATTTTGACTGGAGTGCTAGTTTGCATGGCTTGCCATGTTTGAGTGCAATACTATAAAGCAAGGGCAACTGAACCATAGAGCGAGGGGGAGGGAGCACCCCCCCACACACACTTTTACAGCTGCAAGACCTGTCTCTTGGGGAAAAATTAATCAATGCAGGGTGTGTGCATTGCATGCTAAAGTGGAAAGTGTGTGGAAGTTAAATACTAGTTGTGTTCCTTAAGTGTATATAATCCATTTATTATGTAATGTCCATATATAATGAACATTGCTGCCATGCATCCTACGGTAAGGTTCCTACTGATTCATTCCTGAGTGGCTCATTTAGTGCAGTTGCTTCCTTAAATTTAGGTACAGTTTCAGTTTTTCAAGAGAGTTGTGTGTGGGATTCAGTTTTTAAGGAGGTGTGTGTGTGTGTGTGTGTGTGTGTGTGTGTGATTCAGTTTTTAAGGAGAGATGTATGTGTGTATGTGTATGTGTGTGTGAGAGAGAGAGAGAGAGAGAGAGAGATTTTCAGACCACACTGATACAAGCTACTGTCAAGTTTGTGATCCCAGCAGGTGATGGGATTATAACTTTTTTTTTTGATGTCACGAAGGAAGTAAATGCGGATTTTGATACACATGCCATCTGAAGTAAGGTATTTGTTAAAGCAACTTTAGTGTTCAACTCTTAGTAGATGTGCTAGGGTGCTAAGCTTTAACCACCTGTATTGCACCAAATTCAGTTTAGACTAAGCAATAAAATAAATCATGATTATAGAAGGATTCAGTAACAACTTCAAGAAAACAAAATATTTCTGTTTGCATGTTATGCACTGGCTTTAACAGAATACCCACATTTATTTTGTGTGTGTGTGTGTGTGTGTGTGTGTGTGTCAGGTAGTACTTATTCAGAGATTTTGGCTTTCCTTTTATCACCACATTTGAGTAACTGCAGAATTAGTATATGCATATAAATAAGTGGCTGTGGGGGAATTTTGATTTAGCTTGTGTGGTTACGCATGTAATTGTCAAAATCCAATTCAGTGGAAACCATTGTATTATGCTGTTTGACATGCAGGTGGAGTTTCATCCTTATGTAAGGGATTCTTTTGGCAAGGAGCCTATTTCTCCATTTTGTTGTAATGAAAGCTGACATCTTTGGATTGAGTAGTCTTACTATCACCAACATTTCTGAGGTAATAGAGGTCTAGTGAGACAGGATCCTTCATAATCAGAAGGTAAGCCAGTGATCACCACAAAGGTAGCATACAAGACAGAGAAACGTGGCAGGATTTTTAGTCTCAGTACATACTTAGTCATTTTGTTTCTTTAATTAGAAAATGCTGTGGCCTTTCAGGTTGGCCAAAATTTTTGGAGAAGTACTTTCCAAATGATGCTTTGCATTCTATCAAGGGACCAAATGAGAGACAGTAGTACTAAATGGCAGAAGGGAGAGACAAAAGTTGTAATAGTAACTGAGAGGGTAGTAGGGAGCTGTTAATGGGGAAGTAGATTACAAAGGCAAGCTTTAGGGGCTTTTATACTAATGAAAATATTTATTTGGGATGGCAAAAGAGTGGGCATAGGTGAACATGGATAAAGGAAGGGAAGGTCTTCAATTAAATACAGTTTACTGGAACTGGGTCATTGTTCCCAATTTAATGATTTACAGGGCAGTCCTGAGGTATACAGCTTATGTTGTATATGGCTCCTAAATGAGGTAAGAGTGGGATAACAGTTTATGAATGTGAGAGTCAAAATATCTTATTGTCATAGGACTTACAGGATGCAATTTGCTGAATCAAGCATAGCAGTATAGGTTGACATCCCAGCAGGGCTAGAGCCATCACCAGGCAGCCTAGGCTTTTTTACTGTCAGTGTTCACTGCTGTGTGAGAGTAGACTGAATCCTGCACATCAACTACCAGACTGCTAAAGGAATTCTAAGTTTGAGGTTTCAGTACATTTTCAGAGTATTATGTGTTTCAGAGTATTTTCAAAGGATTATGAGTTTTATTTCATTTTCATGGAATTGAGTTTCAAGGGAAGGTAAGTTTACTGTTGCTCATGCTAAGTCTGTTTTCTGTGAGCAGTTAACAGTTTTGTTTATCAAATGTCAGTCACTGTGTTGTAGAATTTGAAAGCAGTATTAGTAGCATAATTGCTTTTGGTACAAAAGGCTGTGGATTCTATTCCAACACCATATAGATGGAGTGCTGATATTGCACTGCCCTTTTCATTGCCGATTATTTGGTGCATTTTAAGAGGGCATAGGGGTTCTACACTCCAGAGTGTGCCCTCCTTTGTATGAGATGCCTAGTATGAACTTGTTGGTTTGTCAGTTATTCCCTATTACAGTATTACCAGCTTACCAATTTTTTTTAATGTAACATATGCAATCAATTCAGGTCTATATTAGATCGTCAAATGCTTAGGTTGTCAAACTCTGAAACGTCGACACCTAAATGTCAAAATCTAATAAACACGACAGGCCAATTACGCAAATTGTTTCCCAGGGAAAAGGTTTGTGTGGCCAAAAAAAACAACTCTAAAACCCTAATCAAGTGGGGGGCTGTGCCCTCCACACCACCCAAGTAAATATACCAACTCTGAGATCGCTCTTTACTGGGGAAAAGGGCAAATCCCCGATGACGGCCAAGTGATTTTTT
Organism: Protopterus annectens; assembly: GCF_019279795.1. NCBI lineage: Eukaryota > Metazoa > Chordata > Ceratodontiformes > Protopteridae > Protopterus > Protopterus annectens. Next base: position 137,293,614 of record NC_056750.1, read on the forward strand.
TCCCAGGGAAAAAATTTGCGTAATTGCCCTGTCACTTTTATTGGACTTCTACGTATAGATGTCGACGTTTCGGTGTTCGACAACCTAAGCATTTGAAAATCTAGTATAAACCTATTAATTCAAGGGCAGCTGGGAGTGAATTTGTAGGTGAAACACTGAAATGAAAAGTTATCTGCCAGTAGCAACCTCTTCATTAGTTACAGATTTCCTTAATATGGAATTATTCATATAACTTTTACTTGCAGAGCTTGTGCTTATTGAGTGATTTTAGTGGATCATGACAGAGGTTTAAGTGGCCTTTTATGGTTGAAATTTTCTGAAACTGGTAGTTTTGTTATTATTGGTTCTTACATTTTGTTTCATTTCTTCCCAAAAGAATGTTCAAAACTACAAATTTAAAACACATTCTAACAAGAGGTGCTGTACTATATGGGGAATATAATTTAATACAATCAATGAATCAAAGAACGTACATGTATGCATGGCCCCAAAAATGTTTGCAAAGACTTGCCTATGGTTTAAAAGCAGCCCAAAGATAAACTTAATCCTCAACTGGCCAGATGCATTTTGTTTGAATGTGAGTTTTTATGCTGTTTCAATGACTGTGAGTTTCAAGGGCAGAGAAGTTTACTGCTCATGCTAAGTCTGTTTTCATTGTGAGACTTTCTTTAGCAAATGGCTATCAGTGTTTGCGCTATTTTATTTCAATTTCTGTAATCAGTGTAGAAGTAAACAAGAAAGTCCTATAAACTTCTGACAGGTCTGAACAGTGTTTTTGGTAAATGAGGAGAAACAGCCAAGTAATGGAACACTGGAATGGCTGTGAAGGGGGCTGCTGTTGAGGGGGTTGCTGCTGGAGTGGTTGCTGTAGTGGGGCCCTGATCCAGTACCCTACCTGGGGCCTAGTTTGACCATGATCCGGCTATTATATTTTGCACTGTTATTTACTGTAAACTATCAGAAGTTAGAATGAAACAAAGAAGTGTCAGTTGTAAAAAAAAGCTCTTTCATTCCGTGTTTGGCAATAAAGGAACAAAAGTGTTTATTATTTTTATAATTGACACTTCATTGTTTCATTTCAACTTCTGCTAGATTATTGTTTTCATTATTATTTACTATAACTCATATTGTTAAACATGCCATTGCAGTTCTGTGGATTGTGGACCTCAACTGCAGTGGCAGCAGCCCATCCAGCTACATTCAGGGAAGTCATTTATGAGGTGATAACAGTAAAAATAATAATGACTAAGACGACGATGATGGTGATGATGAAATAAGACTTCATGCAGGTAAAAAATGGAATAACTGACTCTGTTCACAGTTATTCTCACTACAGTTAATATACAATTATAAGCCATTCAATGGGCAAGACCACTCTGGAGATGTTAAAAGGGAAAGTGGCTAAGCTTAAGATGTCCTCCAAGTGAACCCATGTTGCGACAGGAAATAGTTTTAAAAAATTGTTCTTTTTATCACTAAGTGCCCTTCTCACCCTCTGCCCTCCAGCCTTCAACAGCTTCCGGTGCCTATACTATAAAGTCTTAAGAGTTCTGGTTACAACCAAAAAAACTCTGTTGTTCCAAGTGAGTCCAAGAATTAAAAGGCAAATTACAAGTGAACCAAGAAGAATTTACATACCAACTTTCTATGTAAAGAAAAAGGAAACACTCCAAGGCTTTCAACATAAATCTGAAGAGCCACTAATATAAAACAAACGTTTATGTGCAAAGGTTGTAATCTTGGTTTATTTTCTTTATATTCTTCCTAATTTTCTTGGTTTGCAGTGTCTACTTTGAGTGTAGTGCTATTTTGCATGAATTACAAGTTTATCTTGGGTGCAGTGCTATAAAATGTTAAAAGTTCTTTTTACAAGATAAAAATACTGTCGTTCCAAGTGAGTTCCAGGATTAAAAAGCAAATTACCAGTGACTCAAGGAGGATCTGCAGGCTAACATTTCAATTTAAAGAAAAAGAAAGAACTCCAAGTTGTTCAACAGAAATATGATACAAAACAGACTTTTACATGGGAAAGATAGGAATTTTGGTTTATTTTCATTATATTCTTTATTTTCCTTGGTTTGCAGTGTTTATTTTAAAAGAAGTGCTATTCTTCATGGATTGCATGTGTATTTTGATTCAAGTCCTATAAACTTTTGAAAGTTCTGGTTGCAATAGAAAAACACTGCACGTCCTACTAAGTTCAAAGACTACAAAGGAAAATTACCAGTGACCCAAGCAAGATCTAGAGACTAGCACTTCTATTTAAAGAAAAAAACAGCCCAACGTTTTCAAAAGAAGCTTGACTGGTAAGCTTCTCATATATAAGAAATTTCTATGCAGAAAAAGTAGGATTCCTACTTTAGTTTCCTTATTCTCAGTCTTATTCTGCATAGCCTACAGTATTCATTTTGAGGGCAGTGTTAGGTTACATGGATCACAGTTTTGTTTTTTTGTTTTTTTTTTATTTTAAATGCAGTGGTATAAAGTTTTAAAAGTCCTGGTTACAAGAGAGAAAAACAGTGTCACTCCTAATGATTCCAAAGATTTAAAAGCATTTTATCAGTGACCAAACAGGGATAACATTTCTACTTCAAGAAAAAGAAAGCACTGCAAGGATTTCAAATGAAATTTGATTGAGCAGCCTGTCATATAAAACCAACTTCTATGGTGGAAAGGTTGAATTCTTGGTTTAGTTTCATTATATTCTTTCTTATTTTGTGTGGCCTGCAGTGATTATTTTGAGTGCAGTACCATTTTACATGGATTTCAGCATTTATTTTCAGTACAGTGCTATAAAATTCTAAAAGTTCTGCTTCCAAGAGAAAAACGCTTTTTCACCTATCAAGTTCAACAATTCAAAAGAAAATTACCACTAACCCAAACAGGATTACAGACCAGCATTTCTATTTAAAAAAAAGCACTCCAAGGTGTTTAACAGAAATCTGAACAGCTAGTCATATAAAACTGACTTCTGTGTGGAAAAAGTAGGATTCTTGGTTTATATTCCTTATATCCATTCTTATTTTGCATGCCATGTAGTGCTCATTTACACTACAGTGCTATTTTGCATGGCTTACGTGGATTGGTTTATTTTGAGTACAGAACTTTAAAGATTTAAAACTTCTGGTTACAACAGAAAAATGCTGTCATTCCAAGTGAATCCAAGGAATAAAAAGCAGATTACCAATGACTGAAGGAGAATTAAAATTTTTATTTAAAGAAAAAGGAAACAGCCCAAGGCTTCCAAAGGATATATGACTGAATAGCCTTTCATATAAATCAGACTTCTTTGCGGGAAAGGAAAGAATCTTGGTTTATTTACCCTTTATTATTTATTGTCCATGGTTTGCCATGTTTATTTTGAGTGCAGTGATATTCTGTATGGATTGCAGTGTGTATTTTGAGTCAACTGCAATAAAGTTTTAAAAGTTCTGGCTGCAGGAGAAAAACACCACTGTCCCTCATAGGATTCCAAGGATTGAAAATAAAATTAGCAGTGACCTAAGGAGGATCTATAGACCAGCATTTCTGCTAATGCAAAACAGAAAGCATTCCAAGATTTTCAACAGATATCTTAACAGACTCTTGTATAAAATTGACTTCCATGTGGGAAAGGTAGTATTCTTACTTTATCTTCCTTACATTCTTTTCTTATTTTCATATCATGCAGTGTTCATTTTGACTGGAGTGATAATTTGCATGGCTAACAGTGTTTAATTTGAGTACAGTACTATAAAGTTTTAAAAGTTCTTGTTACAACAGAAAGACACCACCAGTCCATGTGAGTCCAAGGATTAAAAAACAAATTACCAGTGTAGGATGTACACCATTTCTATTTAAAGAAAAAGGATTCAAGAGAAGTCTGAACAGCCTCTTATAGAAAACTGAATTCTATGTGGGAAAGGTAAGAATCTTTGTTTATTTTACTTACATTCATCTTTTCATGGTCTGTAGTGCTTATTTTGAGTGCAGTGGTATATTGCCTGGATTGCACTGTGTATTTTGAGTCAAGTGCTATTAAGTTTTCAACGTTCTGCTTTCAAGAGAAACACTCTGTCTCTCCTAGCGAATACAAAGATTTAATAGAAAATTACCAGTGACCCAAACAGGCTCTACAGACCAGCATTTCTCTTTAAAGAAAAACAAAAGCACCCCAAGGAGTTTAATGGAAATCTGAACAGCCTCTCGAATAAAATTAACTTCTATGTTGGAAAGGCAGGAATCTTGTTTATATTCCTTACATTCTTTCTTATTTTGCATGGTTTGCAGTTTTCATTTTGAGTTCATTACAATTTTCCATAGCTAGCAGTGTTTATTTTGACTGCAGTGTTACAAAGCTTTAAAAGTTCTGCTTACAACAGAAACACACTATCACTCAAAGTGATTCCAAGAATTAAAAAGCAAATTACCAGAGAACCAAGGAGGACTACAGACAAACTTTTCATTTAAACAAGTAGGAAGTACTCCCCTGGTTTTCTACACAAATATGACTGCACAGCATTTCATACAAGACAGACTTCTACATGGAAAAGGTAGGAATCTTTATTTTTCCTTATATTATTTACTTTCCATGGTTTGTAGTGTTTATTTTGAGTGCAGTGCTATTTTTGCATGGATTGCACTGTGTATTTTGAGTCAAGTGCTGTAAAGTTTTAAAAGTTCTGGTTACAAGAGAAAAACGTGTCATTCTTAGTGATTCAAAGGATTAAAAAGCAAATTAGCATTGACCCAAACTGACTTCTATGTGGGAAAGGTAGGATTCTTGGTTTATATTCCTTATATCCATTCTTATTTTGCATGGCATGCAGTGTTCATTTTCACTACAGTGCTATTTTGCATGGCTTACAGGGTTTATTTTGAGTACAGAACTTTAAAGATTTGAAATTTCTGGTTACAACAGAAAAATACTGTCACTCCAAGTGAGTCCAAGGATTAAAAAGCAAATTATCAATGACCCAAAGAGAATCTACAGACAAATATTTATATTTAAAGAAAAAGGAAGCACTCCAAGGCTTTCAACAGAAATGTGACTAAACACCCTCTCATATAAAACAGACTTCTATGTGGAAAGGTACAGACCTTAGCTTATTTTCCTTATAGTGTTCCTTCTTTTCATGGTTTTACAGTGCATATTTTAAGTGCAGATCTATTTTGCATGAATTGCAGCGAGTATTTTAAATGCAGTGCCATTTTGCATGGATTGCAGTGAGTATTTTGAGTGCAGTGCTATTTTGCATGGATTGCAGTGAGTATTTTGAGTGCAGTGCTATTTTGCATGGATTGCAGTGAGTATTTTAAGTGCAGTGCTATTTTGCATGGATTGCAGTGTTTATTTTAAGTGCAGTGCTATTTTGCATGGATTGCAGTGAGTATTGTAAGCCAAGTGTTGTAAAGTTTTAAAAGTTCTAGTTACAAGAGAAACACAAAAGTAATGTTCTCACCATAACAATGTATCCGTGTTGTCCATTTTCATTCTTCCTTAGTTGATGGCTCTCTGCTTTGACATCAGATCTGGCTTGGCCACTTCACTAGATTTACTAATCCAACTCTCAAGCTCCTCCCTCAACAAATTAAAATACCTCGGATCAAGTTTGCTGCCCCCATAAGAAAAATTTTAATCCATACAGAATAGATAGAGAACAAACAGCAGAGATAAAACCTGAGCTCAAACGAGGAACAAATAGTTCCTAAGAATAATCAGGTGTCTTCCAAGAAGAAGGGGAAAGGGGGTGGGAAGTTGAGGGAGAATGAAAATGGACAAGACAGATCCATTGTTATGTTTTGTACATAACTTTTTGTATCTGATGTCATGTTCATTCATTCATCAACTGATGAGACAGACTCCCCAGCTAGATGAGCCTTGGGTGATCCTCATAGAAGGGTATTTTGTAGTACTGTAGAGACAAAGGCAGCTCTGTTCCCAGAAATCAAATCTAGCCTGTAATGAGCAATAAAGGTATGAGCATTAGACCAAGTGACAGCTGCATAGATATTATTTCTTGATGAAAAAGCTGAAGAGGTTGCTATAGACCTTATTGAATGTGCTCTTAATGGCTTTGGTAAAGGCAAAACTTCCACAGTTAGTCAACCATTTGGCTAAAGTCACTTTGGAAACTGCCATGCCCAATCTGCTATGAGAAAAGAAGACAAACAATTTGCTGTATTTTCTGAAACTTTTGGTTCGGTGAAGATAAAATGAAAATTGCCTGTGTATGTCTAAGAGATGCAGCATGTATTCACCCTTATTAAAACTTTGGGAAGAAAACCAGGAGGTTGATGACATGATTAATGATAGACTCAGAAGCCACCTTTGGTAAAAAGGTTGGATTAGTAAGTAAATATACCCTATCCCTATGAAAGAGAATCTACAGACAAATATTTATATTTAAAGAAAAAGGAAGCACTCCAAGGCTTTCAACAGAAATGTGACTAAACACCCTCTCATATAAAACAGACTTCTATGTGGAAAGGTACAGACCTTAGCTTATTTTCCTTATAGTGTTCCTTCTTTTCATGGTTTACAGTGCATATTTTAAGTGCAGATCTATTTTGCATGGATTGCAGTGAGTATTTTAAGTGCAGTGCTATTTTGCATGGATTGCAGTGTTTATTTTAAGTGCAGTGCTATTTTGCATGGATTGCAGTGAGTATTTTGAGTGCAGTGCTATTTTGCATGAATTGCAGTGAGTATTTTGAGTGCAGTGCTATTTTGCATGGATTGCAGTGAGTATTTTGAGTGCAGTGCTATTTTGCATGGATTGCAGTGAGTATTTTAAGTCAAGAGTTGTAAAGTTTTAAAAGTTCTAGTTACAAGAGAAACACAAAAGTAATGTGCTCACCATAACAATGTATCCGTGTTGTCCATTTTCATTCTTCCTTAGTTGATGGCTCTCTGCTTTGACATCAGATCTGGCTTGGTCACTTCACTAGATTTACTAATCCAACTCTCAAGCTCCTCCCTCAACAAATTAAAATACCTCGGATCAAGTTTGCTGCCCCCATAAGAAAAATTTTAATCCATACAGAATAGATAGAGAACAAACAGCAGAGATAAAACCTGAGCTCAAACGAGGAACAAATAGTTCCTAAGAATAATCAGGTGTCTTCCAAGAAGAAGGGGAAAGGGGGTGGGAAGTTGAGGGAGAATGAAAATGGACAAGACAGATCCATTGTTATGTTTTGTACATAATTTTTGTATCTGATGTCATTTTCATTCATTCCTCAACTGATGAGACAGAGTCCCCAGCTAGATGAGCCTTGGGTGATCCTCATAGAAGGGTATTTTGTAGTACTGTAGAGACAAAGGCAGCTCTGTTCCCAGAAATCAAATCTAGCCTGTAATGAGCAATAAAGGTATGAGCATTAGACTAAGTGGCAGCTGCATAGATATTATTTCTTGATGAAAAAGCTAAAGAGGTTGCTATAGACCTTATTGAATGTGCTCTTAATGGCTTTACTTCCACAGTTAGTCAACCATTTGGCTAAAGTCACTTTGGAAACTGCCATGCCCAATCTGCTATGAGAAAAGAAGACAAACAATTGGCCTTATTTTCTGAAACCTTTGGTTCGGTGAAGATAAAATGAAAATTGCCTGTGTATGTCTAAGAGATGCAACATATATTCACCCTTATTAAAACTTTGGGAAGAAAACCAGGAGGCTGATGACATGATTAATGATAGACTCAGAAGCCACCTTTGGTAAAAAGGTTGGATTAGTAAGTAAATATACCCTATCCCTATGAAAGACCAAGTATGGAGGTTTGGAAGAAAAGGCCTGGAGCTCAGATACTCATCTAGCTGATGTAATAACAATTTTAGATCAGATTTGGCAAAGGGCTCAAAAGGACTTTGAGTCAAACTTTGAAGTAACATAGTTAGGTCCCACTGAGGAACAGGATCCCTGATTGGAGGCCTAAGTTAAAAACTGCCTTTCAGAAAAAGTTATGCACAATTTAGCCAAAGAAGTGTGGTATATAAACCAGGTAGACTTTGATAGCAGAGAAACTAGCCTCCTTTCAGAACAGGGAAGCTAAAAAATCTAGGACCACCTACATTGTAGTAGAAAAAGTGCCCAAATCTCTTTGTAGGACCCAAATCAAAAATCTTTTCCATTTACTTATGTGTACCCTCCAAGTGGAAGCCTTTTGAGAGGATAAAATGATATGTTGAAGTGGGGAAGAGAGCCTGGGCTGTACAGCTATCAGTGGAATTGAAAACCATGTGGTCAACTTGAGACCTGATATATCCAGATGAACTATCCCATAGGATGAGACAGGAAATCTGGACTGGGGTCCAGTATCCAAGATGGATACAAAAGATGAGGTTACAGAAAGGGAAACTAGATTTGGTGAGGCCAAAAGGGTGCAATGATGATTACTGAGCTCTTTAACTGGTAGGCTTTCTGCAAAAACATGGGGGAAGAGGAAATGGGGATAGGTGTAAAGGAGACTGGGGCCAATTGTACACTACAGAATCTCTCGGTGATTCCCCCAGATTAAGGAATAGGACAAAGAACCTGTTGCATTTGTTGTTGAAGGGGATAGAAAAACATCTCAACGTGGCCAGCCTCATCAACAATTTTTTTTGTCAGTTTGACACAGAAACCATTCATGAGGCATTAGAATGGACCTGCTTAGTCTGTCTGCAAGTGTAGTGTATTTCCCTGGTCTATGTGATGCAACCAGAAGACATCTGGAAGAGATTTCCCATTTCCATACTCTCACTGCCTCATGAAATAGAGGTAGGACCTGGATCCCCTCTCTTTTTTGATGTTCCAAACCACAGACATATTGTCTGTTTGAATCACAATTGTCCTGGATGGGAGAGCTTCTTGAAATGCCTGCAGTGCTACAACGACAGCTCTCATCTCCAAGACACTGATATGCCAGTTGGCCTCTTGAGAGGACCATGTGCCTTGGACTTTCCTACAAGAAATGTCCTCACCCCAAAAGGGAGGTGTATATGGTCACTGGGAGAGATAAAATGAAAGGATGATCCTGATAAATGTAATTTGAATTAATCCACCATGGTAGATACTCCTTGCAAATTTGTGTAACCCTGACTGGAGTGCATAAGGGCTGTTGATAAATAGACCACTGAATTGACAGGATCCACTGTAGAATTTGCATATGATATATGGCCAATGACACTAGAGTTATCACTGCTGCCATCAAGCCTAAGGCCTGTAAAACTAGCCATACTGGTGGGGATGAGCACAAGATCACTTCTTTCCCCTGGCATCTCAGAATTTGTATTCTCATTGAAGGTAGAGATGCAATCTAATTGATTGTGTCCAGTCAAGCAACTATGAACTCCAGGTTCTGTGTAGGATTGTGATTTGTTGTATTTGACTGTGATGCCCAGAAGGTAACACAACTGGTGCAAACAGATGAACTGCTACCACTGCCATGCATCTGATAAACACCCTGGGGGCTGTGGTGAGACCAAAGTGCATTACTCTGAACTGGTAGTGACCGTCTCCCAGCTGAAAACTAAGATGTCTTCTGGAGCACCTGTTCATCTTGATGTGATAGTATGCATCCTGGAAATCTGTCAAGAACATCCAATCATCTTTTCATAACAGTGATAGAATGGACTGAACCATGACCATCCAGAAGTATAAGTACCTTATAAATCAATTTAGTTTGCTGAGATCTAGAATGTATTCCAGTCCCCTGTTTTCGTTGGCACTAAAAAGAACCTTGAATAAATTCCAGAGCCTATCTGGTCTGGTGGGACTTTTTGGATGACTTTTTGTTTAGCAGTTTTCTTATTTCTAGAGCTGCTGCATCTCTCTGATTGGGTGAAACATTGGGGACTGTCCTCATTTTACTGCAAGAAATTTGAGAAAATGGTATGGAATAGTCTCTGGATATGATAATCTGCACTGTGATGGACATCTAGCCTTCTAGATGCAAAAACAAGCACCCCGACTGCCTCCAGAGAAAAATAGTTGGGCAACCCTTCAAGAGTGTTGGTAGGGTTTATCAGAGAAAGAATCCCTGAAACCCTGGTTTTACAGGGCCACCTCTGCCATGAGGTTGATGTCTCCCATCAGAGTTCTCCTCACTGCCTCTGGGGGAATCATCTATTTTTGAGTCTTGAAAAGGACCTTGGAATTTACAAAACCACATTTTTCTACCTCCTCACTGATTCCATGAAATGGTCTCAGAGGGGTAGAGATATGGATCCCAACAGCAAATAAGGTCTTTCCCTCCTGCTCACTTCTGGAAAATGTTTCTTTAACTTTTGGGTCAAACAGAGATGATCCATCAAATGAGATGTTGATGAATGAAGACCTGAAGGGCTCTGTAAAGTCACACAAGCACATCCAGGCATGTTTTCTAACAGCTATTCCTGAACCAGCTACCCTTGAGGTGTCCTCTGCAGCACAGGAAATCAACCTCATGGACGAATTAGATATGGAGTGAAGGGTGGCCAGCTCAGAAGAAACCTTATTCTGATCCTCCACAGACATGGACCCACAAAAGAGATTTGAACAGCTACTTAATCAGGTCTCTTTGCAATCTGGTAAAATGTGTCGGGTAATTTAATGACTTCAGGGCAAAAGTCACTGAGGCATGTATGTGCTTCCCACATTTGTCCAAGGCCGTACAATCCCTCTTTGGGGGGACAGACAGATGTGCTCTGCTCTACAAACTCTTCATTAGTAGCTGCTGTCACAACCATAGCATCTACTGGGACCCCTTTACTCCAATGTGCTCTGTCTTTCTCTGGGGCTAAAATTTATCAGGTCACTTAGGGACTGGTTCTACAGTATCTTGTTCCTTCCATGGGTGGTGTGAGACCAGATCTATTTAGCTCATCAGCAGGAGGGGTCATTAAAAGACATAGCTGAGCCAGACCTGAAGGCATGCAGAAACACCGACTACTCCTGGAAAGGAGTTTGGGACAGTTGTTGTTTGGGACTATGGTTTGTATATTCAGGAGGTTGTTAACCAATTGATGGATGTACAGTTCTATCAGAAGACGGTGCTAGATCCTATATTCAAATTTAAGAAAGAGATTGATGATTTTCTGGTTTTGGCCCTGGCAGAGGGTATTATTATTACTAAAAATACACTATACCATCTTACTGTTTTTGATCCTTCACCTCAGCATTTTTACAGGTTACCAAAAAAACACAAAAATGCTTTATACCCCCCCCCCCCCCGTGTAGAACTATAGTCCTGGGACATGGATCACTGACCGAACCCCTTTCTGTTTTTCTCACTAAGTATTTGAAACCATTATTGGTGCGTATATATATATATATATATATATATATATATGGGTCCACTTTGTAATTTCGAAATACTGAAATCCATTTCAGTATTGGGAAATTACAAAGCCGAAAACCCAAGCACAACTCACAATTCCAAAAGCACACAACAGCGAAATTCAAAATGCTGAAACTACACTACACATACAGTACACACATAAACACAGAACTCCCCCGCACAATCAAATAAATGCATCTACACTACAGATAAGCAGGGGAAAAGCCCCCCTGCACCCCACACCCCCTACTTATATATTCTAACTCCGAGATTGCACAAACAGAAACACAAACGAAACTCACACATCTTACAGTCCCACACACACACACACAAACACACAGTCACAGCACATACTTACACACACTAAAGCCCCTAACCAACACATTTACACACACAAATTTACCTAAATTCAACCCACACATCTTCACACCGCACCAGCGGAAGCAGAAATTCAACATCTCCGTGCTTCGGGATTTTGAATTTCGCACTTCTGCCGGTTTCAGAACTTTGAATTTTCGGCTTTGTAATTTCAAAATACTGAAATTTGGGATTTCAATATTTTGAAATCACAAAGTGGACCCATATATATATATATATATATATATATATGAGCCCGGATTCAAGATACCACACAGTTTCTTAGCATTGTGAATGACATGCAGCTTGAGGCTACATGGTATATGTGTACATTGGATATCAAGGCACTATATACCAATATTCCCCACTGGGCTGGATTGCTGGCAGTTGAATTTTGGCTAAACAGAGCAAATTTATATAGCCCTGCATTCAATATGTTCATATTATGTTTAACCGAACATGTGTTAACAAAGAACTTGTTTTAATTTTAATTGTGACTGTTTTTTGCAACTGAAAGGTATGGCTATGGGGGCATCCTTTGCCTCCATTTATGCCAACCATTTTATGGGCTATATAGAGGAACACCTGATATATGATATCAGCCATAATATTTATATATCTGAGACTGATATATGGAGACGGTACTTGGATGACTACTGGCTAATATGGGAACCAGATGAGGTGTATTTAAATGAGTTTATAGAGTATTTGAATGATAATAAGTGGGGTTTGCAGTTGACAGTTAATTCATCTTTTTTGGATGTTAAGATTGTTAAAACTGTGGATGGTACACTTGAGACAACTGTATTTAGGAAAGAATTTAGTTATAACTCCTTACTAGAAGTTAGTTTGTGCTTGTTCCTTGCCTTTCCTGTAACTAGTCTAGTCCAGATACAGATTTGCTGTATCCAGGACTGTTGGTAAGCGTCTGAGCCCCCCCAAGCCTTTCTGTGTTGGAGGGAAGCTTTCTAGCTTATCAGTGGGAGTGGTAAGCACTAGGCAGCATATCTACCACAAGAGGAGTGGTTTCTGGCCCAGACATTGTAGCTTATTGGCTGTTTGGGCAGTTTTTTCCATCTCTTTCAACTTTCCTGGTTTAAAAGTCCACATCTGCGCTTGTTTCCCACCTTTCCTGTAATTAATCTAGTCCAGATACAGATTTGCTGTATCCAGGACTGTTTGTAGGCTTCTAAGCGGTGCCAAAGTCTGCTCTTCGATTTCTCCCTTAGATCAGCTAGTTCTATCCTCTCATGCACTTTTACTAGCTTATTAGTTTAGCACTTTACCAGACTTCTTGTAGAAATTATTGTAGCACACAAAAGTGCTACCAGCACTAAACGTTCTTCAAGGAAACAGCTCCAGTATTTATTAACTTCTACCCCTCTAGGCAGGTCTAAAGGTCAGTTTCCTATATTATTAATAACCCAAGTAGGATCTGCAGACCAAACCCTCCATTTAAATAAAAAGAAAGCACTAAAAGGTTTTCAACATAAATCGGAACAGCTTCTTATACAAAACTGACTTCTATGTGGGAAACATAGGAATTCTGGGTATATTCTTTATCTTCTTTCTATTGTGAAAGGCATTCCATGTTTATTTTGATTGGAGTGCTGTTTTGATTAGCTTGCACCGTTTATTTTGAGTGCAATGCTTTAAAGTTCTAAAAGTTCTGGTTACTACATAAAAATTCTGTCACACCTAGTGAGTTCAGGGACTTAAAATTATCAGTGACCCAAGGAGAATCTACAGACTAGTATTTCCATTTAAAGAAAAAGGAAGACCTCTGAGGTGTTCAACAGAAATCTGAACATACTCTTATATAAAATCCACTCTAAGTCATAAAGGTAGGATTCTTTGTTTGTCTTCCTTACCTTCTTTCTTATTTTCCAAGGCATGCAGTGTTCATTTTGACTAGAGTACTGTTTTGCACATTTTGCAATGTTTATTTTGAGTGTAGTACTATAACTTTTAAAAGTTCTGTTTACAACAGAAAAACACTCTCTCTCCCCTTCAGTCCAAGGATCAAAAAGTAAATTACTAATGATCCAAGGAGGATATGCAAACCAGCATTTATATTTAAAGAAAAAGATTTCAACAGAAACATGACTGAACAGCCTCTGATATAAAACAGACTTCTATCTGACAAGGTAGAGTCTTGGTTTCTTTCCTTATATTCTTTATTTTCCATGCTTTGTAGCGTTTGTTTCAAGTGCAGTGCTATTTTGTATGGCTTGCAGGATTTATTTTGAGTGTAGTATTATAATGTTTTAAAAGGTGAGGTTATGGGGAAAAAAACACTATTGCACCAAGTGGGTTCAAGGAGTAAAAAGAAAATTAGCAGTGACCCAAACAGGATGTGCACACCATTTCTATTTAAAGGAAAAGGAAGCACTCCAAGTTTTTGAACTCAAATTTGACTGAACAGCCTCTCATGAAAAACAGACTTCTATGTGGAAGAGATAGGAATCCCTGTTTATTTTCCTTACATTCTTTCTTCTTTTCATTGTTTACAGTGATTATTTTGAGTGCAGTGCTATTTTACATGGATTGCAGCTGAGTGTAATGCTATATATTTTTAAAAGTTCTGGCTACAAGGGAAAAATTAAACTTATGTACTCACGATAACTATGCATCTGTGTTGTCCACTTCCATTCTTCCTCAACTATTGGCTCTCAGATCTGACCTCAGTTCTGAATTGGCCATATTCACTAGAGTCACAGATCAAACTCTCAAGCTGTTCCCTTTACCCATAATGTCCCAGTCAATCTGCAATACCTCAGTTTGCTGCCTAGTAAGCGGTAGATAGAACTAAGCCTAGATTAGGACAAAAGTAAGGCTACTAGCAGAAGACTGCAGCTCAAACCTGCAACAGAGGTTCCACAATAACCATAAAGTCACTCCAAGAAATAAATGGAAGGGGGATGGAGGGTGGGGAGTTGAGAAAAAATGAAAATGGACAATACAGATGCATAGTTAAGGTGAGTACATAACTAATATCTGATGCTGTTCTTTTCATTCATTCCTCAACTATTGAGACAGAGTCCCCAGCTATGTAAACCTTCAGTGGCTCTCATGGAAGTATATTCCAGAGTACTGCAGACCCTAAGGCAGCCCTATTTCTGGAAGTCATATATAATTTGTAATGAGCAATAAAGGTATGAACATTAGTCCAGGTAACTGCTGCACAAATGTTGTCAATAGAAGTTCTAGACCAGAAAGCTGATGACACAGCCATGGACCCAGTGGAGTGTGCTGTAGGGAACCTAGTTAGGGACAGATATCTCTGACTATAAATAAAAGAAATGCAGTCAGTCAGCCATTTGACTATGATAATTTTAGAAACTGATGAACCCAATTTGTTTGGGGAGAAAGAGACAATTGCTATGGCTTTCTGAAATCCTTCATTCTATGGATATAAATACAGAGTTGTCTAAGTACATCAAAAAGATGAAGCATGTATTCACCTTTATTAAAAAAGTTGAGAAAGAAAACAGTCTAAGCAATGGTTTGATTAATATTCATCTCTGAGTCTACATTAGGCAAGAAAGATAGATTGGTCTATAAGGTAAACCTGTCTTTGTGGAAGATGAGATATGGAGATTTGGAAGAGAGTGCATGGAGTTTGGAAACTCATCTCGCAGATGTGATGGCCACTAGAAAAGCAGTCTTTCAGGATAAAAAATTTTAATCTGATTTTAGCTGATAGTTCAAAGGGGCTCCGAGTTAAATCTTGCAGTGCAAATGGGAAATTCCAGGGTGGGATGTGGCCCTTCATTGGGGTCCTAAAAAAATATCTTTAAGAAAAGCCTTGCACAATTTTGAAAAAGCTAATGAAGCAGAAGTTTTGCTTGAATGAAATTTAGATATTGCTGCCAAATGCACTTTGATAGTAGAAAAACTAACTCACTCTTGAAAAATAGACACTAAAAATTCTAGAACAGTATAAGCCCAAACAGAAATTATTTCCCATTTACTTTTGTAGATGTTCCTAGTAGAGGGCTTGTGGGAAGATAGTAGTATTTGTCAGACTGGGTAGGAAACCCTGGGCTGTCTAATTATCAGTGGAAATGGAGAAACCATGCAGTCAGCTTGAGGCCTAGAATATCTGGGTGGAACATCCTCAAGGGATGACAGAGAAGGTCTGGACTGGGGTGCAGTATCCAGGGTGGACATAAGGGTGAGACCAAAGGAAAGGGAACCACACTTGAAGAGGCCAAAGAAGGACAAAGAGGGTAACCATTCTCTTCAACTGAAGTGCCCTCTGTAAGAATTTGGGAAATAGAGGTATCAGGTATACGTGTAAAGGACAGCAGAGGGCCAAACATGCACTAGAGCATCTCTCTGTGACTCCCCCAGAGGGGGGATTAGGGCAAATAACCTACTGCACTTCTTGTTGTGGGGAGATGCCAAGCAATCACAACAAGGTTAACCCCATTGATGTAAAATCCTCTCTATCACTGACTGATTGAGAGACCTCTCATGAAGCATCAGAATGGACCTGTTGAGTGTGTCAACTAGCACACTGGATTTCCCTAGTGTGTGTGTTACCATAAAAAAGTAGTTAGAGGAGACTGCCCACTGCTACACTCTTACTGATAAGATTGGGTCCCCTTGTTTGCTGATGTACCAAACCACAGACATTTTGTCATTTTAAATTGCAGTCGTCCCATAGGAAGGGCATCCTGGACGGCTGGCAGCGCTAAGAGGACTGCTGTCATCTCTAAGACACTGATGTATCAACTGGTCTCTTCTGGAGACCACGCGTCTTGGATTGTCCATCACAAAAAATGCCCCCCACCCCAGTTGTGAGGTGTCCATGGTTACTGTGGCTACTGGGGCAGAAGAATAAGAGGACAGCCTTGGAGAAACTTCATCAGAGTGAATCCACCAACATAGGTGGTCTTTGTATACTCATTTGAGTTTGATTGGTGAGGACAAGAGATGCGAAGACCTGACCACTAAACAGCTAGAGTCCATTGTAGAATGCAGATAAAAAAAATGGCCCATAGTAACCGTGACACCAGGGAAATACTACCAATCCAGATAGCTGGAATTTTGTAAATAATGATATGTCACTTGAATATATTAATATGATTTATATAGAAATGTGACAAAAGGAAATAATGTCAGCTTGGCTATCTGGAATTTTGTAAATAATCATATGTCATTTGTGAATATTAATATGATTCATATGCTTGTCTTACAAATGTAAGAGAACTGTATGTTATGTACTGAGCTTCAAAAATGTAACCACAGTGTACCCTACTGGAAAAGAACAGAAATGTATATAAACTATATACCTGTGCAAATGTATATTTTAACAGTAGAAGCTGGAACATACAGAGTTAACTTGCAAAACTTCAAGAAAATAAGTTGAAAAGTGAAGTGTTTGACAATTGTGTTATCTCAGTTTCAGTGCAGCAAGCAGACACAATGTCTAGAGCTAGAGGTTTTTTCTATTGTCTTGAAACAGAAATAATTACTAGGTTTAAAATGTAAGAGTATTTAATTGTTTTACAACTTCCAGTTCTGGGTAAATATCTGAGAGATATGTACTTCTCACACAGAGATGATAAAATTCTGTTGGTATCTGTTAGCCTGGGAACTGAAGTCAGGTGAAAAAGAGTGATGTCATCTGAGCTAACCCAGTAGTAATATTGATTATTTATTTAAGAACTCTCTTAGAGAAGGTCTGTGCATTTTAAATTTTGTTTTTGACCTGGAAACATCCATTTTCAGCACTTCTGCCTTGCTCTGTAAGTAAGTCTAGGGTACAGCAATTTATTTTATAGTTAGGAATATATTAAAAATTAGTTTAGATGTTTTCTGTATTCATTTGAGACTGTCCTGCAATGCTGATTTAAAATATTTCCTGTGATTCTGATCTCTGTAGGTACTGTGTTGTTTGAGTATTGTCTTGTCCTTTTCTTATTAAATATATTTAAACCTATTTTTGTGGTTTAATTTTGTGAGACATATTTAAGCTTTTAGAGTACTTGCATATGTATCTGGGGACACTGTACAGGCCAGTCCTAAATAGCCTTGGTCTTGGTCACACTTACCATTTGAATAAAAGTAACATTACACAGTAGAATTGGGCATGCTTTGTAAGGGCCTTGGAGTAGCTGATAAGTAGTGGTTGGTGGCAGTGGTAACTTCCTTATAGTCTGGGCAGAGGGCCATACATAGTAAACCAGTGTCAGCCTTCCCCAGGAGTATCAGTGTGTTTGTATATCAATCAAATCTCAAAGTGTGTGCATGTGTGTGTCAGCTATGTGGGCAGGGACATGAAGTACTGGTTGGACAGAGAGGGTACTGGAGGTTTTGGCTTGATCACTCGGCTGAGATCTTAATCCTTTAGCTGTGCCATAGGTTCATAGTTTGATACTAGGCTATCTGCCCTAGGGCATTTATAAGCCTAGCCAGAGTGTGTTTGGCTTTCTCCACCCTTTTAGATTAGTTGACTGTGCCTCTGTATAGCAGGTCACAGAAGATAGCCCTTTTAAGGTTAGTTTACTGTGCCTCTGTCTAGCAGGGACACAGAAGAGATCCCAGGGGTAAACTACGATCTCCCATCCACTCATCAAGATTTCTCTTGAAGAGGGTCAGTGAGGGGCTCTGCCTAACATGGATTGGGATTTTGTTGCAGAGTGAGGGGAGCCTCTGGGATATGAATCTGTCCTTCCAGCATGTCCTATTTATTTCTGTGCTGAGGTTTAAATCCCTGGAGCATGTAGCTCTAAGGGATTTGGATTTCCTGAGGTGGAGCATGTCCATTAATTCTGGGTTGGACATGGCTTTATACGTCAGGCAAAGATCGCCTCTGAGTAGGCAGTAAGCAACTGAGTAGAGCTGGAGTTTCTTTAGCCGAACTGCATAGGGCATCTGTTTGAGTCCTTTGATCCTCTTGGTGAGGTACTTTTGGGGTCTCTCCAGTTGCTGCAGGTGCTGGGTAAGGTACATCCCAAATGGGGCACTGTATTCAATTATGGGCCTGATGAGTGATGAGTAGAGGGGCACAATGACCTCTCTTGATCTAGATGTGAACCCTTTCGTGATAAGGTGGGCTATATAGAAGGTCTTTCTAACCACTTTGGCAACGTGATTGTCAAAGGAGAGATTACTATCTACTTGTGTCTCCAAATCCCTAATTACTTATTCCGTACTTAATGGATTACCACCTATATGGTAATGTGTGGCTACTTTGTTTTTCCCAAAGGGGATGACTATGCACTTTTTGGTATTTAGCTTTAGGCCGTGGCTCTGGCACCAGTTATCCATCTCTGTGAGACCCTTTTGGAGGATACTTGTGTCAGCTGGAGAGTTGATTATGGCACCCAGTTTGCAGTCATCTGCAAACTTGGTCAGCCACAGTCCTCTTGTGTTAGCCTGTACCTCAGAGGAGTATACCGAACAAGAGAGGTCCCAGGACTGAGCCTTGTGGGATGCCACTTGTAACTGGTTTAGAGTCTGACATGGCCCCTGCAATTCTGACCATGTGGGTTCTATCCCTGAGCCAGTTTGCAACCCATCTTGTGACATAGGGGTTGATATTTAAGCTGCTGAGCTTATTTATGATGCCCGAGTGGGGTATTGTGTCGAAGGCTTTTGCGAGGTCCAGGTAGGCTGTGTGGACTATCTTCCCTTCATCTATGGCCTTGGTATCTGTTTCAAAGAAGTAACCAGGTTCAAGAGGCAAGATCTGCCCTTAACAAAGCCGAATTGGGTTGGATCCAGTGTCTAGAGGTTCCCAATGTCTTTGTTTATGAGTTCCATGATGATACGCTCCATAGCTTTGCAGACCAGACTGGTCAGGCTTATAGGGCGATAGTTTCTGGGGTCCATTGTGGCACCACCTTTGTGGAGCAGGACCGCTGTTGCTGTATGTCATTCCTTGGGTACATATCCTGTAGTAAGGCTGAGACTGAACAGTGACTTTATGTGAGGGTTCAGTTCTTCTTGGAGCTAGTGTAAGACACAGCTCGGGACACCGTGCAGTCCCATTGATGCTGTGTTTTTGCTTTGGAGAGGGCAGCTCTCACCTCTACATCTGTGATGTCAGGGAGGCTACATTCTGTTGGGATAGACATTTGCTCTTTTGGGGGGGAATGAGGGGAGAAGTTTGCACTGAACCTGTCTGCCAGGATGTTGGCAATGTCTGTGGGTTCAGTGTATTTTTTGTCATTTTGCACTAACTCAGAGCATATCTGGGAGATGCCACCCAGATTCCTGACATAACTAAAGAAGGCCTTGTGATTATCTTTAGTGTCTTGTGCAATTTTTCTTTCAAAGCTGGCCTTAGATGATTTTATGAGGGATCGTAGTTTCTTTCTAGTACTGATCAGGGATGCCTTCCCTTTTTGGGATTTTGCTCTGTCATGTAGTAGCTTCCTTCTTCTGTTGTATAGCTTATTTACGGCTGGGGTCCACCAGACAGGTCTCCTGCCTTTGGAGGAGTGAGTCTTGGTTTTATTTGGGATAGCATGATCCATGCATTCCTATAGGTGTCCATAGAATGCGTTTGTAAAGGATTCTGCAGTTTGGACAGTATTTTCCACTGGCCCGGGGGCTTTGAAGGATTCCACCTCGGTTTTGAGAAGTGTGAAGTTTGCTTTTGAGAAATAATTCACCGTGGTTTCCTTGGCTGGGGGTGGGGACGGGATATGGATGTCAAGTAAGATTAATTTATTGTCTGATCTTACCAATTGGGGGAATAACTCTGCTGTGGAACATAGAGTCCCCATGTTGGTGATGACCAGGTCCAACATGTTTTCCCCTCTTGTGGGAGTGGTGACCAGTTGTTCCATAGCATTTGAGTTTATAAATTCTAGGAACCATTGGGCGAGGGTGTTGGGGCATGAGTAGTTTTCCCAGTCAATGTTTGGGTAGTTGAAGTCACCCAATATTATGGTGTTTGGAGAGACCTTCATATTCTCCAGTGTTCTCAGGAAAGCCGAGTGGGGTTCCTGAGTTTGGGAGGGTGGTCTGTAGCAGGCTAAAAACTGAAAGGTAGTTTTGCACACTGTTAGTTGCACATGGATGGTCTCCGATGCTTCGTGCAGTGCCACTAACCTGGAGGTGTGGGTATCTTTGATGAATATGGATACTCTCCCTCCTTTTGTTGTTCGGTCTGAGTTTTGGGGCCGAAAAGCATTGTATGAGGTATAACCTGGTAGTGCTGGGGTGCTCTCGGGAGCCTTGAACCAGGTTTCTGTTAACTACACAGATATCGATATTCTCCATACTGAGGAGAGCCTCGAGTGCGTGCATCTTGAGGTTTAGACTTCTGGCGTTGAGCAGCATTACCCTTAGTTTTTTTTTCCTTGTGTTGTCTATGGAGGTGGGTTTGTCTTTTGAGCCTTGCCTAAAAAAGGCACTATGGGGGTGACAAAAGCCTTAGCCAGTATTCGAAAGCCCAGGGGTGACAGGTGCAAGCCGTCCCTAGCAAAGCAACGTGGCTTGTCGAGCATGTTCTCCCAGGCTGACAAACAATGGATCCCCTTTGAATGACACCAATACTTTAGACAATTGTTAAAATTGATAATTTTGTCTTTATACTGTAACATCATTCTTGGTGAAGGCAAGATGCTACTCAAGGTCAGGGTCATACTGGCCTGGGCTACATGATCAGAGAGTTTCTCTATGTCTCTTTTCATGTAGTCCAGGGAGGTATGTCTCAGGTCATTCACACCAGCAGGGACAATGATGGAGTCATATTTGTACTTGCTTTGGACTGACCTGAGTGCTTGTGTTATGTGGCGGATCCTGGCACCCGACAGGCAGCTTACAGTGACCTTCTCCTTGTTCAGTCTGGTGAGTGGGACGTCAGTGTGTCTGACAATACAGTCACCTATTACAAGTGTATTAGGTGTGTTGTTTAGCCTTAAGGGCTGTGACTGTGTGGCACACTGACTTTGTGAAATATGTGATACGTGGGTATTGTTGTGGGGTAGCAGTTGCTTGGATGTCTGCTTTGGAGGTCTCTGCTGCTTTGGCAGATTTTTATTTAGAGCCTCCGAGTATGTTTCTGTGTGTTTATGTGTTTGGTTTGCTGATGCGACAGGTCTATGTGAGACTGGATTTGTGGTGTGTGTGGTTACCTTCTCCTCCTGACTGACTGTGCCAGTACTGGGTTGTGAGAGCTCAGCCTCCAGTTTGGCTATATAATTGCATCTCTCACATATATTTGAGCTTGTTGGGAGGAGGAGAGGGTGGTCTGTGTACATAAGGCAATTGTAACATTGCCTCAAGATTCCCAGATTCACCAGCTGGACTGGGGAGTAAACCTGAAACTGATTTTGGACATGCCAGAATAGTATAAGGAACTGCTTTTTGATGGGACAATAGGGAGCCAAGTACTTATAAAGAGTGTAAGAGGGTGATATGCTTTAGTTTATTAGTGTTTACTTATAAGATTACTTATAAGAGCAAGTGCAGGGCTTTAGAATGAAAATAGAGTGCTTACTTTGAGATTTACAACAGTTCTAAGGGAAAAAGTGAAGAGTAGACTTTGTGGAGCCAGGAATAGTTTAAACCTGTTTAAGCAGTGCTGCCCGATGCTGCGCTATGCGCAAAAATCGCACAAAACCACGCAAATGCGGGTTTTAAAGCAGGGAAACTGAAAGAGATAGGAATTGACCCAAAACAGCCAATAAGCTACTAGTTTCTGGCTGAGACCACTCCTCCAGGGACAGATAGGCTGCTCAAAGCTCCTCACGTTCACTGGTGAACAGAGAAGCTTCCTCCTATCCAAGTAAGGATATGGGCAACACAGGAACCTATACCACAGTCTGGAATTCAGCAAAGCCTGAAATCTGGACTAATCTAGTTCAGCAAAGGTGGGAAAAGAGAATTTTTTTTTTTTTTTTTTTTTCAGAAAACAACAGAAAATCACACAGAAAACACTGTAAATGCTATAAACAGGCTAGCGCACTTGAGTGTGTAGCCTACAATAGTTATACAATACAAAAACAACTTAGAATGATATTTAACAAGTGCAAAACTGTAAAAAGCAGATAAGGCAATACAATTAAAACTTTTTCAAGCACAGATCAGTTAGAAACTCGCTTTTTAGGTGGGAAAAGGCAGTCTGAGCAAATAATAGAGAAAAAATACTTAAATCTGGTGAAAGTCTCTCTTAGGTCTCTCTGTTGCCTGTATCACTCTGCAGGACACCACGAGGAGCTGTGCGGAATTGTATACTGGCGCAAATCCGTGCAAATGCGGGTTTTAAAGCAGGGAAACTGAAAGGGATAGGAATTGACCCAAAATGGCCAATAAGCTTCTAGTTTCTGGCTGAGACCACTCCTCCAGGGACAGATAGGCTGCTCAAAGCTCCCCACTTTCACTGGTGAACAGAGAAGCTTCCTCCTATCCAAGTAAGGATGTGGGCAATAGAGGAACCTATACGACAGTCCAGAATTCAGCAAAGCCTGAAATATGGACTAATCTAGTTCAGCAAAACTAGAATTAGGGAAAAGAGAATATTTTTTTGTTTTGTTTTTTTTTCAGAAAACAACAGAAAATCACACAGAAAACACTGTAAATGCTATAAACAGGCTAGCGCACTTGAGTGTGTAGCCTACAATAGTTATACAATACAAAAATGACTTAGAATGATATTTAACAAGTGCAAAACTGTAAAAAGCAGGTAAGGCAATACAATTAAAACTTTTTCAAGCACAGATCAGTTAGAAACTTGCTTTTTAGGTGGGAAAATGCAGTCGGAGCAAAAAACAGAGAAAAAATACTTAAATCTGGTGAAAGTCTCTCTTAGGTCTCTCTGTTGCCTGTATCACTCTGCAGGACACCACGAGGAGCTGTGTGGAGTTGTATACTGGTGCAAAACCACGCAAATGCGGGTTTTAAAGCAGGGAAACTGAAAGAGATAGGAATTGACCCAAAACGGCCAATAAGCTACTAGTTTCTGGCTGAGACCACTCCTCCAGGGACAGATAGGTTGCTCAAAGCTCCCCACTCTCACTGGTGAACAGAGAAACTTCCTCCTATCCAAGTAAGGATATGGGCAACACAGGAACCTGTACCACAGTCCGGAATTCAGCAAAGCCTGAAATCTGGACTAATCTAGATAAGCAAAGGCTGGAAAAGAAAATATTTTTTGTTTTGTTTCAGAAAACAACAGAAAATCACACAGAAAACACTGTAAATGCTATAAACAGTCTAGCACACTTGAGTGTGTAGCCCACAACAGTTATACAATACAAAACAACTTAGAATGATATTTAACAAATGAAAACTGCAAAAAAGCAGGTAAGACAATACAATTAAAACTTTTTCAAGCACAGATCAGTTAGAAACTCGCTTTTTATGTGGGAAAAGGCAGTCGGAGCAAAAAACAGAGAAAAAATACTTAAATCTGGTGAAAGTCTCTCTTAGGTCTCTCTGTTGCCTGTATCACTCTGCAGGATACCACGAGGAGCTGTGCAGAGTTGTATACTGGCGCAAAACCGTGCAAATGCGGGTTTTAAAGCAGAGAAACTGAAAGAGAGAGGAATTGACCCAAAATGGCCAATAAGCTACTAGTTTCTGGCTGAGACCACTCCTCCAGGGACAGATAGGCTGCTCAAAGCTCCCCACTCTCACTGGTGAACAGAGAAGCTTCCTCCTATCCAAGTAAGGATATGGGCAACACAGGAACCTATACCACAGTCCGGAATTAAGAAAAGCCTGAAATCTGGACGAATCTAGTTCAGCAAAGACGGGAAAAGAGAATTTTTTTTTCAGAAAACAACAGAAAATCACACAGAAAACACTGTAAATGCTATAAACAGGCTAGCACACTTGAGTGTGTAGCCTACAACAGTTATACAATACAAAAATTACTTAGAATTATATTTAACAAGTGCAAAACTGTAAAAAGCAGGTAAGGAAATACAATTAAAACTTTTTCAAGCACAGATCAGTTAGAAACTCGCTTTTTAGGTGGGAAAAGGCAGTCGGAGCAAAAAACAGAGAAAAAAATACTTAAATCTGGTGAAAGTCTCTCTGTTGCCTGTATCACTCTGCAGGACATCACAAGGAGCTAAGTGCTAAGGGCCAGTCAGGAGTCTTATTGGGGATCTGCAGAAAGAGGCAGAAACCAACCCCAGACTGACTGTGATCTCTGTGTACTCTTAAGGGAAATTGTACTTTAGTGTGTGTGTGTACTTATCATTCTCCCAATGTGTACGTCCCTCACTGGTGCTAGTGGTGAGGATTGAGGCTCCTTAATTACTGGGCCAGTACAGGGACATCACATATTAATTGTTTGGCAGTGATGGGATATCCACATCATATATTAATTGGTTGATAGTGGTGAGTTAGCCACATCACATATTAATTGGCTTACAGTGGTGTGGATACTCAATTCCTGTAGCTTGTGTACAGTGGTCACTGAAGGTGTTCGTACTCAATCAGCCATGCAGTGAACATTCAGAGTTCATATCACAATTGTTTTATTTTTTTTTTTCTTAGCTTAGCTAGCCAGGGAAAGCAAGCAAGCATGTCAGCAGAGGAGTATGGCAAGCTGACCAAGGAGCCATTTGGCTGAGATGTGCCAGGCTAAAGGACTGGTGCATGCCAACCTGACTAAAGCAGACATGATTGCAGCTTTAGTCACAACTGCATCACATAATAGCAACCAGGACGACAATCAGACTGGCAGTGGTGATGTACACCTCTCAGAAAATGGACAGCTCAACCTTTCCACAAAGGACATCTGGAGTTAAAGAGACTTGAGCTGGAGGCCAAGCATGTGGAAATAGAAGCAGCAGAGAGACTAGAGACATCTGGAGGCTGAGGAGAAGGAGAGGAAGAGGCAACATGAAAAGGAGATGCAGACTCTTCGCCAGAGTCATGGAGGTAATGGGTAAGGTAGTAACCGAACCCCAGAAGCCACAAAGGTCAGTAAATTTCTTCCACAATTCACAGAGGGGGATAATTCTGATAGTTTCATTCATATGTTTGAGAGGGTATGTAAACACTATAATGTTGACTAAGGGCTCTGGGTACGGTTCCTGACCCCCTTACTCCATGGTAAAGCTGTAACTGTAATTTCTAAACTGTCTGATACTGTTTAAATTTTAATGTTGTAAAGAACTGTTTGCTAGAATTTTTTAAGTTAACACCTGAAGCTTATAGGAAAATGTTTCATGAGCTTAGACACGAGGCAGCTGAAAGTGTGTGTGACTATGTTGCTGAACTGAGCACTTATTTTCATAGGTGGGTGAGTGGATGTCAGGCCACCACTTTTGAAGTGCTGGCAGACCTTTTGGTGAGGGAACAAGCCCTTAGCACTTAGCCTGAGAACATGAGAATCTGACTAGTTGACAGAACAAAAAACAGAGAAAAAAATACTTAAATCTGGTGAAAGTCTCTCTTAGGTCTCTCTGTTGCCTGTATCACTCTGCAGGACACCACGAGGAGCTGTGTGGAGTTGTATACTGGCGCAAAACCATGCAATATGAGTTGGAGAAGAAGGGAAACCTAGTCCTAGCATGCAGGGCATCACTGCACAGGAAAAGGACAACCAGTGCTGCTCATGGGTCTAAGGGAACCCATGGTGGGCAGCTCAGACTGCCCCAACATAGTCCGCCAGTAGCAGGGGAAGTCACTAGTCCTGGTACATATCCAGCACCAAGGGTTAAATATTCTAAATGCAACCAGTGGGGCCATGTAGCATATAGATGTCCATGGAGGCAAGGTGGGGAACAAAAGACGGGACAGCCAGTAAGTGGGAATGACAAAATGCCAACAGTAGGCTGTCTCGAGATAACAAGGGTACCAAACTACCACAAGAGGTTATATCCTATCTTAGTGAATGGGAAAGAGGCCATGTCTAAGAGAGACACAGCCTCTGACCTAACCATTGTGAAGCCTGCAATGGTTACAGAGGAGCACTACTTGCTTGGACAGTCTGCTCCAGTTCAGAACTCTAGGGGAGTTGTCTAAGGTTCCCCTTGACTGGGAGGGTGGAAAAAGAAGACAGCAAGTATGTGTGTATGAATGTGTGTAAAAGAAGACAGCAAGTAGGTGTGTGTGAAGATATCCCTGCAGATGTCCCAATAGGGAATGATTTTGAAAATGCAGTACCGTGTGTGCCTGCAGTTACACGCAGTCAGGCTTGGAGACAAGCATGTGGGTCTGGTAGCCTGGGGCAGACCCAGACAGACCGCACACTTGCAGCCAGGACTGTTGAGGTGGTTACTTCAGGGAGGGAGCTACCCTGTAGCAGTGCGACTGAAGGTGAAGCTCAGCTGCTTGTGGGTACTGATGTTCCCTTGGACAGAGTGACTGCAAGGTCAGAGGTGAGTAGTAGTACCCAGGCTGACAGTGAGGCACTGCTGTCAGAGGATACCAGACTTCCTGTGGAAGGGGAGCTGGGAAGGGTTATAAAGACAGAGTTGAGACAGGCTCAGCTCTCAGACCCTACATTACAAGACCCGAGGGAGGTAGCTAGTGAGGCACCTGATTCTCAAAGGACAAAGGGTTACTGTACAGATAGTGGAACCCTGAGGGAGGGCTAGAGGGTGAGAGAATACAGCAGTTGGTAGTGTCCAGAGCCTACCATCTGGCATTTCTAGCCACAGCCCATGATATTCCCTTTGCAAGTCATATGGGCATAAAACATATGAAGAGACATATTATGCACAACTTCTATTGGCCTGGGATTTCCAGAGCTGTAACGCGATACTGCAGGACCTGTGAGCAGTGCCAAAAAGTAGGCAAGGCAGGAGACAAGGTGAAAGATCCTTTGATGCCTTTGCCTGTGATTGAGGAGACATTTCTGAGGATAGCTATGGATACTGTGGGGCCTCTGAGTACCCCAAGTCCTACAGGGAAAACGTATATCCTAGTGGTAGTAGATTATGCTACAAGATACCCAGAAGGCAGTGGACCTGTCCTCCATTGAGGAAGAAAAGGTGGCAAATGTTTTGCTTGAAATCTTCAGCAGGGTAGGTTTCCCAAAATAAATACTGACTGACAGAGGTGCCAATTTCATGTCGGACCTGCTGACTTGTCTGTGGAAGTACTGTGGGGTGAAGCACCTAAAACTAATGGTCTTGTTGGGAGGTTAAACTCTATACTCAATCCATGCTATGGGCATTTGCAGACCAATTTAAGAGGGAGTGGGACAAATATTTGCCCCATCTGTTTGCTTACAGAGAGGTTCCCCAGGAATCCACAGGTTTTTCACCCTTTGAGTTGCTACAATTGCATAGGGTAACAGGAGTTCTAGATTTGATTCAAGATGAGTGGGAGGGTGAGTGTGAATCCCGCAAGGAGTCTGTTATGGCATATGTCCTAAACCTCAGGACAAGGCTCAGGGAATTCATGGGGTTGGCCCAGGAAAACCTGGCAGAAGCCCAACAGCAGAAAAAGGTCTGGTTTTACAGGAATGCTCGAGCTAGAGAGTATGCTGTAGGGCAGCAGGTAATGGTTCTCATTCCTGTCAGACACAAGCTGCAGGCAGCTTGGGAGGGACCCTACAAGGTAGTAAGGAAGGTCAAGTGATGTTAACTACAAGGAAGAACTGCTAGGCAGGGGCACAAACTGCACCATGTTAACATGATGAAACCTTACTATGGGAGGGAGGCCCTTATAGGTTCATAGGTGTGTACTAGGCTAATGGCTCTGGAGCCTTTACAAGCCTAGCCCATAGGATTACCCTGGCATCGTACCACCCAACCTTAGTTCCCAGTGCCTCTGTCGAGTAAAGCCACTGGAGTGATCCCTGGGGTGAATTTTCTATTTCCCATCCACTCATCAAGATTTCTCTTGAAGACGGCCAGTGAGGTGCTCTGCTTGACATGTATGAGAAGTCTATTCCATAGTATGGGCAGTCTCTGGGTTATGAACCTGCTGCTCCAGTATGTTCTGTTGATTGTGGTAATGAGGTTAAAGTCTCTGGTGCCTTGTGCTAAGTATTGGCAATAGGAGGCAGGAGGAGTCTGAAGGGGATCTATGGCTACAGAGAACCAGCCAGCCAAATCCCAAATTACTAGGGTGGAACCTAACCTAGGGCTGCAGGCATATGATAGGACAGTGCAGTATGGTACTTGGGTCAGCAATGCCAAGGCAGCTGGAATTTCAAGACAGGGAATGGGGTAAGGTATCCCCAGATAATCAACCCTCTCAAGCAATGTTTCTCAAGGGTCACTTGAAAAACTAGCTTGAGTTTTCAGGGAGGAGAGAAATGTGACACCAGGGAAATACTGACTGTCCAGCTATGTGGAATGTTGTAAATAATTTTATGTCACTTGAAAATATTAACATGATTTATATAGAAATGTGACAAAAGGAAACACTGTCAGCCCAGCTATCTGGAATTTTGTAAATAATCATATGTCATCTGTGAATATTAATATAATTCATATGCTTGTCTTACAAATGTAAAAGAAATGTATGTTATGTACTAAGCTTCAAGAATGTAACCACAGTGTACCCTAATGGAAAAGAACAGAAATGTATATAAACTGTATACCTGTGCAAATGTACGTTTTAATAGTAGCAGCTGGAACATACGAGTTAACTTGCAAAACTTCAAGAAAATAAGTTGAAAAGCAAAGTGTGTTATGATTGTGTTCTCTCAGTTTTAGTGCAGCAAACAGGCACAATGTCTAGAGCTAGAGGTTTTTCTATTGTGTTGAAACAGAAATAATTACTAGGTTTAAAATGTAAAAGTGTTTAATTGTTTTACGACTTCCAGTTCTGGGTAAATATCTGAGAGATATGTACTTCTCACACAGAGATGATAACATTCTGTTGGTATCTGTTAGCCTAGGAACTGACGTCAGGTGACAGAGTGATGTCATTCAAGCTAACCCAGCAGTGATGTTGATTATTAATTTAAGAACTCCCTCAGAGAAAGTCTGTGCATTTTATTTTTGACCTGGAAACATCCATCTTCAGCACTTCTGCCTTGCTCTGTAAGTAAGTCTAGGGTACAATAATTTTGTTTTAGATATAGTTAAGAATATACTAAAGATTAGTTAGATGTTTTCTGTATTTGAGACTGTCCTGCAATGTTGTTTTAAAATATTTCCTGTGATTCTGAACTCTGTAGGTACTGTGTTGTTTGAGTATTGTCTTGTTATTTTATTATTTATTATTAAATATATTTAAACCTATCTTTGTGGCTGATATTTGTGAGACATATTTAAGATCTTAGTATACCTGCATATGTATTTGGTGACACTGTGCAGGCCACTCCTAAATAGCCCAAGTCTTGGTCACATTTACCATTTGGACAATAGTAACATTACACAGTAGGATTGGCACCCTTTGTAAGGGCCTTGGAGTAGCTGATAAGTAGTGGTTGATGGCAGTAATAACTACCTTATAGTCTGGGCAGAAGGGGGCATAGCACTTCCCCAGGAGTGTCCGTGTGTTTGTATATAAATCAAGTGTGTCCGTGTGTTTGTATATAAATCAAGTGTGTGTGTGTGTGTGTGTGTGTGTGTGTGTGTGTGTGTGTGTGTGTGTGTGTGTGTGTGTGTGTGTGTGTGTGTGTGTGTGTGTGTGTGTGTGTGTGTGTGTGTGTGTGTGTGTGTGTGTGTCAGCTACTTGGGCAGGGACATGAAGCACTGGTTGGAAAGTTTTGGCTTGACCACTCAGCTGAGGTCTTAACCCTATAGCTGCACCAGTGGGGAATCTTCTTGGGGATCTGGAGAAAGAGGCAGAAACCAGCCCCAGACTGACTGTGATCTCTGTGTGTTCTTAAAGAAAGTTGTACATTACTGTGTGTGTGTACTTGTCATCCTCCCAATGTGTACATCCCTCACTGGTGCTAGTGACAAGGATTGAGGCTCCTTGATTACTGGGCCAGTGCAGGGGCATCACAGTAACCAAAGTTATGGCTGCTGCCATTGACCCTAATGTCAAAAGAATAAGACTGGCTGAGGGAAAAGGGTGTGCAATTATTTTGCTCCGCTTGACACCTGATGGTCTGTACTTGGTGTGGAGTAAAGAAGGATATCTGACAGTTTGTGTTCAACTGATAACCTATCAAGTCCAGGCTCTGAACACACTGAAGTTGAGGCTTGCAGATGTTGACTGATATGCCTACGGATTAACATAACTGGAGCAAGTAGTCCTTGGATTTCTCTAGAATATGCCTGGTTGAGGCAGTGTGGGGCCAATTGTCTAGATATGGAAACACTCAGAATCCTAGCTGTCCCAAGTGAGCTTCTACCTCTTCATACATTTGGTAAACACTCTGGGGCTTTGATAAAACCAAAAGGTAGGGATCTGAGCTGATGGTGACTTGCCCCCAGCTGAAAATGCATTAATCTTTGGGATCACCTGTTCATTTTGATGTGATAGTACACATCCTGAAGATTGATGGAGCACATCCAATTGCTCTTGTGTAGAAACAGCAGAATAGACTGACTAGACTTCTTTACAAATTGATTCAGTTTGATTAGCTCCAAAATTGGTCTCAGGTCTCCTATTTTCTTTTGTACTAAAAATAATCTTGAGTAAGTTCCAAATCTTTTCTGGTCTTGTGGGACCTCCTGGATGACTATTTTGTCTAGCAGCTTTTGAATTTCTAGAGCTGCTGCCTAGCTCTAACTGGGTGGGACATCAGAGAGCGTTTTCCTTTGGTTTGGGGGAAATCTCAAAATTGTATGAAATAACCTCTAGATATGATTTTTAGCACCCAAGAATCTACTATTATTGATGCCCAGGCATCTGGTTGCAGAGACAAGCACCCCTGACTGTTTCCAGAGGTGGACAGTTGGGCAAACTTTTAGGGGCACTGAAAAGATTTATCTGAAAAGGAGTCTCAGAAACTCTGGTTCTGGGGGCCTCCCCTGCCTCTAGGACAGTGTCTTCAATTAGAACTCCCTGCTTGCCTCTGAGAGAGATATCTCCATATGAATCTTGAAAAGAACCCTGGGACTTATGGAACCACATTTTCTTACTGCCTCATAGAAAGGGATCGCTGAGGAGTAGAAAAAAGTACCCCTGCAGCACACAAGATCTTTCCATCCTGTTCACTCCTGGAAAGCATTTCCCTAACAGTGGGGTCAAACAAAGATGATCCATCAAAAGGAGCACTGATGAATGAAGACTTGAAATGCTCTGCAAAGTCACACAACTGCATCCAGGCATGTCTCCTAATGACTATGCCTGAACCTGCCACCAGTGAGGTACCCTCAGCAGCATGGGAAATTAATCTTTTGGACTATTAGGGCTGGCTAGAAGAGTAGCTAGTTGTAAAGAAGACTTCTTCTAATCCTCCATGGACACAGACTCAGAGAGGTTTTTGGAAAGCTCTTTAGTCAAATCCCACTGCAGCCTAATGAAATGTGCCAAATAGTTCAGAGACCATACAGCAAAGGTCACTGAGGCAAAAATGTACTTCACAAATTGTCCAGCGCCCTGAAATCTCTGTTACAGGGATGGACAGAGCTCTGTTCTGCCAACTCCTTCTTTTTGGTTGCTGCCACAACCATGGCATCAACAGGACTCCCTTACTTCAATGTGGCCTATTCTTGGGGGGACAAGAAAATTATCAGCATAACAGGGATGGGGTTATACAGTACCTGTTTCCTTTCACACCCACTGAGAGACTTAATCTATAAGCTCACCAGCTGGGGAGTCATCCAAGACATAGATTGGCTAGACCCAAAAGCTTACAGGAAGAGACTCCTCCTGGAATAGGACCATCCATCTTTTTGCTTGATAATTTGTAAGATGTCTCAAAAGAGATGTCATTCAGTGGAGATCTGGACGGACCACTCTCCTTCAATTAAGTCAGTGTCTTTGGTGAAAGTCTCAGGAGTCTATGTGTCTCCTCTTGCATGTTGCCTCCTCAGTGGGATAGTCTGAAGAGTTGTCCGAAGAGAGGGAAAAGTCCTTGAGGGGGGCTGTCTGGACAATTGATGGGACAGGCTGTCCCTGTGTAATAGGTCTGAGAGGATCAGAGCTGAGACCCAAAGGAGGCAGGGCTGTATACTCCACAGAAGAAACAGTAGTCATCTCCCACGTGAAAGACGACTCTCTCCATGACCTTGGAAACAGAAGGACCAAGAGAAGTCACCATACTCTGACCCTGCCTGGACCAGTGCCTTAAAGGATAGTCTGACCAAAGCTGTCCAATGCCGAAGCTCCAAGGGGCAGGGATGACTCTGACAAACTCAGAGTAGAACCCAGACCCCAAGACCCAACATCAAAGCTTCTGCTCTGAGACTCATCCTTGCCAAAGGGAATCTGTGCCAAACAAGTCAGGGACTGCAGTTAGAGTTGAAGACCTAGCTGTCTTAGGATCTGTAGCTGACACTCTCAGGTTTCTCAGATCTGAAGACTAAGTGAAGGATTACTCACAGGTGTAGGTTAGGCTAGGATGCCTTTGAGTGCGCTTCTGTCTGGATCATGGGCTAATAAAACTTTGGCCCCATGGTTCTTATAAGTGGTTCGGATTAGTCTTTAAAAAGACTGTAGCTAAAGGAGTATTTAAAAAAGACTGTATATCCCAGGCTCTTATGCAGGCTTAAGCATTCCATTTAATGGTGCCAGTTCTGGATGCTCTTAATGGATCTTTAGAGCTGAAATCTGGGTGTTTCTGGAGTCTTGATAAAGATTGTCCAGATTAAATACACACAAAATACAGATCAAAACCAGACTGAGTTAGATGGCTGGGGTCCTATATTTAGTGGAAAGCAAGTAAAAGAAAAAACAATGATCTGGATTGAAAATTAATATTCTCAATCCAAACTAAAACTTATGTACTCACCATAACTATGCATCTGTGTTGGTCATTTTCATTCTTCCTTAATGAATGGGTCTTGGATCCAACCTCGGATCCAGCTCGGCATTATTTCTTCCAGACTCGTGGATCCAACTCTCGAACTTCCCTTACCCATAATACCCCTAACCCCTGTATTACCTCAGATCAAGTTTTGTTGCTCAGTCTATAAAAGGTTGATTATAGCCTACTAAAAGGGAAAGGACAGAATAGGGGCTCAAACATGAACAGTGGTTCCAATATTTCTATCAGATCACTCCCAAAGGAAAAGGACAGAGGGAAGGAGGGTGGAAAGTTGAAGAAAATGAATAAAAATGACCAACACAGATGCATAGTTATGTACATAACTTTTATATCTAATGTTGTCATTTTCATTAATTCCTCAATGAATGGGACTGTGTCTCCAGCTACGATAACCTTTGGTGGCCTACATGGAGGGATGTTCCAGAGTACTGCAGAACCAAAGGCAGCCCTGCTTCTAGAAATGAGGTCCAACTTGCAATGAGCAATTAAAGTGTGAGCACTGGATCGAGTGGCATATTGATAAAGGCAGACCTCATAGAGAATAAACATATGAAATGCAATCTGTTAACCATTTAGCTAAGGTAACTTTAGAAACTGGTTTTCCCAATCTATTATGGGCAAAGGAGACAAACAGCTTGTCAGCCTTCTTAAATTTCTTCATCCTGTGAAGATATAAACAAAGCTGTCTATGCACATCAAAAATGTGAAGCACATACTCTCCTTTAGTGGAAAATTTTGGAAAGAACACAGGCACATTAATCATTTGGCTGATATTTGTCTCAGAGGCTATTTATTTAGAAAAGATGTATTAGTATGTAAGGTGATTCTACTTTGATGGAATATCAAATAAGGTGGTTTTGAGAAGAGTGCTTGAAGTCAGAAACTTGTCTAGCTGAAATAATGGCCACTAGGAAAAATTGTCTTCCAAGAAAGAGATTTGAGATCAGACTTGACTGAAGACTTAAAGGGAGGTTGAGTCAAGCTCTGCAACACAACTGTAAGATCCCATGGTGGGGTAGGATCTTTAATTGGAGGACTAAGTAAAAAGGTACCTTTAAGGAAAGCTTTGCATAACATAGATGAATATAGAGGGAAAACACTATCTCTGGTGTGTTATTGGAGATGGCTGCTATCTGAACTTTAATGGTGGAAAAACTAGCTCCTTCTTGAAAAACTGAAGCAAGAAAGTGTAAAACAGGAATTGGAGCAGTAAAATGTCTAATTCTCTCTGATGTGCTTGATAAGAAAATCTTTTCTGTTTACTCTGATATATTTTCCTAGTGAAGGCTTTTCAGGATAATATTAAAATTTGGCAAAACGGAGAAAAAAGCCTGGGCTGTTTAGCCATCAATGGAACTGGAGAAACCATTTGGTCAATTTGAGGCCTGAAACTTCTGGGTAAACCATCTCTGTGAGCTGTGAGATGAAATATCAGATCTGGACTGGGGTCCAGTGTGCAATGAGGACATAAGAGGAGAGACCACAGGAATGGGAACCAAACTTACTAAGGTGAAAGAGGGACAATGAGGATAACCTTGTTCTTCATCCAGAGTGCTTTCTGAAGAAATTTGGGGATTAGAGGTAAGGGGGTAAGCATACAGAAGACTGGAAGGCTAAACATGAACTAGAGCATCTCTTGGTGACTCCCCCTGAGAGGGGATTAGGGCAAAACACCTGCTGCACTTGTTGTTGAGGGAAGAAGCAAAGAGATCTCAGCAAGGTTGACCCCATCAGTGGAAGATTCTCTCAGCCACTCTATTGTTTGAGAGACCAATCATGAGGCATCAGAATAGTCCTGCTGAGCCTGCTTGCTAGAATGCTGGATTCCCTTGGTATGTGCATTGATAGGAGAAAATGGTTGCAGGAAATTGCCACTGCCACACTCTCACTGCTTCTTGGAAAGGGTAGGACCTGGTCCCCCCCCCAAGTTTGTTGCTATACTATAATAGACATGTCCATTTAGACAGTAATTGTTCCAAGATGAAAACAGATCTGAAAGGCCTGCAATGCTAAAAGGACCACTCTCATCTCTAGGACATTGATATGCAAACTGGTCTCTTCTAGAGACCACATACCTTGGACAGTCCATCCCAAGAAATGGTCCCACCCAAATTGGAGGCGTCCATTATCATTATGGTTGCTGGGGGTGGAAATACCAAGGAACATCCCTGACAGACTTTGTTAGACTGAATGAACCAAATCATTGAGCCCTTGCAAACCTGAGAATGTTTTATAGGATAGTTCAGAGGCTGTTGAAGAACTGACCACTGAACTGCTAGAGACCACTGAAGAATCCGTATGGGGCAGTGAGCAGTTGGTAGCAGGGTAATCAATTCATCCATTGCCACAAGGGCTTAAAAAAACAGCTTTTCTTGGAGGAGAAGGGTGCGAAAGAATGTGATTGACATGCAGTTTTAAGGTCTGTATTCTGTTCAGTGGAAGAAAAGATAACTGATTGTTTGTATCCAGGCAAGCTCCAAGACTTGAACTGGTTGGAGTTGGGACTTGGAAAGACTGCAATTCCTAAAAACTGACATAAATGAACTAAGCAATCCCTGGCCTTTTTTAGGAGATGCCTGGTTGGGGCAGCTAATAAGCCAGTCATCTAGATAAGGAAATACTCTGTATCCAAGTAATCTGAGATGAGCTGCTACCACTGCCATAATTTGGTGAACACCCTGGGGATTGGAGTGAGCCCAAAAGGCAAGGCTCTAAACTGATAATGACTGGCTCCCAGCCAAGAACACAGATATCTCCAGGAGCAGCTGTTTATTTTGATGTGATAGTATGCATCCTGGAGATCTATGGAGCACATCCAGTCGTCCTTCTGCAGAAAAGGAAGAATGGACTGAACCATGACCATCTGAAACTTGGAGTTCTTTACAAACTGATTTAGACTGCTGAGATCCAAAATGAGTGTCAGATCCCCTGTTTTCTTTGTCACTAAAAAGAACTTTGAGTAAGTTACAAATCCTCTCTGATCTGGTGGAACCTCCTGAATGACTTTTTTATCTAGCCAGTTGCAAGGGCGCAAGTCCAAGTTGAGTCACGCGACATGTGGTCTGGGGGCAAGCGTGAGGAAAAAAAAAAAAAAAAAAAAAAAAAAAAAAATAATAAAACCATAAAAAGACCACAGGTATATGCGGACTAATACAATGTCGTCCAGTAGTGTGATTTGAACAATAAATAAATAAAATAATAAATGCCAATTTTGCCCTAAAATTCAATATCTCATTCTAATAAAAAAAAAAAACAGTTAAATAACATCTTAGTTTATTTGTAAAAAATTAACAGTGGGGCTTCACCATACAGCTGTAGTTCTGTACCCCTTAATATTTGCTTTTTGATACAGTTGAATGGCCCAATCAGAAGTCTCAAACTTGACCAAGTTTGCTAATGAAACCAACTGAAGCAATCATTGGAAGCAATATGATATTAATATATATTCGCAATATATAGGTACACAGACAATATGGTTGGTGCCAAAAAGCCAAATTAAAAAAAAAAAAAAAATAAATTGCATTATTAATCCATGTTTGAAAGCTGATATCCCTGCTAATTACATTTAAGACAGCACCTTCTAAGGACCCAGCCCAGTACATGATCGATCCGAAGTAAGTTAATAGTAACCTGAAAAATTTGACCACCACATGTGGTGTGTGTGTTGTGTTATGCACAGCACAGCTAACATGTACATGTAATCTGTTAGACACCTGTATTTGAAAAAAAGAAAAAAAAAAAAAAAAAAAATTAGCTTAATACTTTACTGCAGTCAGACTGCAGTGTAGAGATGGTAAAAGTCTGTAAAGTCTCTAAACCTCTCTCTCTCTCTGAACTGTCTTTGGTAGCTCTTCCTTTTTTTCTTCTCTGCTAAATGCATCTATCGGCGTCGGAAGAAAAAGGAAGGTTGCTTTGCAGGCGCATTGCCATGACCACTAAATGAGTCAAGTCACTCTTCTTTGCATGCATCTGCCAAAATAAAACTAAAACTAAACTAAGGGTGCTTTGGCTTGCGCACATAGGAAGCAAGTATAAAAAAAAAAAAAAAAAAAAAAAAAAAAAAATTTAATAAGGGGGGGGGGGGCATCATGGAGAGGTGGGGGGACGCATGTGCCCACGGGATGCTGGTTGGACACTACTGATCTAACAGCTTTTGAACTTCTAGAGCTGCCAGCTCCAGCTGATTGGGTAGAACATCGAGGAGATTTTCCCATATGTGTGGATGGATTTGTAAAAAGGGAACAAAATATCCTCTGGATATAATTCTTTGCA
This sequence comes from Protopterus annectens, assembly GCF_019279795.1. NCBI lineage: Eukaryota > Metazoa > Chordata > Ceratodontiformes > Protopteridae > Protopterus > Protopterus annectens. The sequence goes on from NC_056750.1 coordinate 137,331,297, forward strand.
TTCAAGTGTCTTTAGTGATTGAGGCCCAAGTTTCTGGGTGCAGAGACAAGTGCCCCGACTGCCTCCAGAGAAAAACAGTGGGGTCACCCTTCAGGAGTGCTGAAAGGGTCTATCCAAAAAGGAATCTCAAAACACTTCATTTTGTGGGCCACCTCTGCCATGAGGGTGGTCTCTTCCATTATAATTTCCCCCTCTGCCTTTAGGGAAAAATTTTCCATATGAGTCCGGAAAAGGTCCTTGTGATTTTCAGAACCACATCTTCTTACCACCAAGCTAATTTCTAGAAAAAGATTTCTGCAGGGTAGAAAAATGGATTCACATGGCAAACAAGGTCTTTCCATCTTGCTCACTATGGGAAATGGTTTCTTTTACTGTGGGCCCAAATAAAGAAGATCCATCAAAGGGAGCATTGATGAAAGAAGACTTAAAGGGCTCTGCAAAGTCACACAAGTGCATCAATGCATGTCTACTGATGGCAATGTCTGAACCCACTTCCCCTGGGGAACCTTCCCCTGCATGAGAGATTAACCTCATGGATGCATTAGAAATTGATACTAGAGATTCCCAATAATAATGAGTAGAAAGAAAAGGTACTTATCAAAAGCAAAAATGAGAAAAGGAGGTTAGGGTAATAGATTACAGATAGAACTAACAGAAAATGTATGGAATAGTGACAAAGGCAAACCCAGAGTTCAAAACAGCATGATCCATGTCCGAATCATAAGAGCAGCAAATGAGATCTGAAGTAATACAGGGGACAAGGAAATTATGGGTAAGGGGAGGAGCTCAAGAGTTAGATCCAAAGATTCTAGGTCATATCCAAGTCCAATTCACTGAGGAATAAATGAAAATGACAACATCAGATCTTCTCATTACAAGAGAATAATCACTCCTATCCTGGATTAAAAAGTAAATTAGCAACAACCCAAGGAGAATATACAGACAAGAATTTCTATTTAAAGAAAAAGAAAGCCCTTCAAGATGTTCAACAAAAATATGAACAGCTGTTCATATAAGATTGACATCAAAGTGGGAAAGGTAAGATTCTTGGCTTAACTTCCTTACATTCTTTTTATTTGGTTTGCAGTGTTTATTTTGAGTGCAGTGTTAAAAACTTTTAAAAGTTCTTGTTACAAGAGAAAAATGCTGTTGCTTGTGTTGAGTCCAAGGATTAAAAAGCAAATTACCAGTAATCCAAGAAAGACACACAGACTTCAATTTCTATTTAAAGAAGAAAGCACTCCAAGGTGTTCAACAGAATTCTGATCAGTCACTCATATATAGTCAACTTCAATGTGGGTAAGGTGGGATACATGGTTTGTTTTACTTATATTCTTTCATATTTTGAATGGCATGCAGTTAACTTTAAAAAAATTGAGTAACATTTCAAATTTGGTATTGTTTTTGGGTCTTTTATATTCCCCCAACATGCTGTCCCTGGTTCTTGAGCAAAGATGTTGAGAGCTAGTGACGGAAGTGATTAGTAAATTAATATTACTATACCAATATCGCTCAAAAATTACTGCTGCATTCATTTTTTTTTTCATTCATCAAACTAATTTGGCAGAATTATAGATATCCATAAATGTTTTTCCTTTGATATTGCAGCAAAACAGAGCAATTGATGGGCATACAAAACATCAGCTCTGAAACTACAGCAAGCAAAATTATTCAATTTCCCAAATAAATTTTGGAGTTGGACTTAATGGGAATGAAAGCAGCATTGTATTTGGTTTCCCAAGGAAATGAAAACAATCCAAGGAAAGGTCAAGCAGGGTCATATTTAAAGAGTTGACCATGGGGAGTGGTGTGCATGATAATATCACACTGTGGGTAGCAGTACCTAGTCAGAGTGGAATGCTCCAGAAGTAAAAACAGTGAATTTACACAAAAAAGTGATGATGGGTAAGTTCAGTTACACAAGTCCGCCATAAACTATAGTATATGCTGGTGAGTAAAAAAAGTGTTCTGGAAACTGCAACTTTCACACTCTCCATTGAAAAATCTACCTTTAATTTGAGGCCTTTGTCCAAGTCATGTCTGAGCATCTTTGGAAGTCTGTTGTGTGTGATTACAAGAGAACGAAACATTCATCAAAAAAATTATGTCTACATTAGAGCTCTGTTTCTTTGTGCTGGCAGCACAATTTGACTTGTCAAGGAAAAGAGGTCAATGAAACTGTTCTTTGACATTCCAAGATGGCTGCACACGGATTAATAGCTTAACTTTGCTTTTCCAGTGTGAAAAAAATAAACTGAAATACAAGGGCCAGCAACTCTGGCACTTCTAGTAAATTCAGTTACTGGCTAATAAATACACTGCCTGTTTGCCAGAAAAGAAGAAACTAAGACAGCCTGAAAGAGAAGCAACTAGAAAATGTAAAGAGAAAACACTGGCTGGGAAGAATCCAGCAGCTGTTCAACAAAACCCAGTTCAAACTCCATTATAGTATAAGACATGGCTTCTGGTAATCTAGAGGAAAAAATAAATCAAATGTATATAATTTGTGCATGACAGCTTTTTAAATGCCCGTTTCCATCTTTTATGATATATGCACTCACTAATGTTTATTAGGTTGATCCTTTTTACAATCTTTTTCTAGAAATTAGCTTGGTGGTAAGACGATGTGGTTCTGAAAATCACAAGGACCTTTTCAGGACTCATATGGAAATTTTTTTCTATGAGTGACTGAGTAAAATAAATGAAACACTGATGCAGTATATCAACTCAAATAACAAAAGGCTGGACAAAAATGAAAGAAATTTTAAATAGATATTCATATGAGCTGATAAAAATGCAAAACTCAGAGATCAAAATGAAGAAAAAGCTGGCTGAGTATGACACTGCTCAAGAAGAGAAGTTTCAAAAATAAAAGAATTAGAGGACAGAGCACATAAGGAAAATCTGAGATTTGTTGCTGTACCAGAGAAACTAGAAGGAACAGATTGTATTAATTTCATGAAGGCACAAATAAACAATTGGACTGGTATTCCACAGCAGGAACTGGCCATAAGAAAGCAGCCAAGAAATGTATTAGCAAAGATGCAAATTTACCAGCAGAAAGAGTTGATCCTGACAAAACAGTAGCAAAAGGGCAAAGTATTCAAAGCTGAAGATAGTAGAGTAGTTGTAAAAAAATGATATTCACTGTATACCAGGCAGAAGACAAAAAAAATCCAGCAAATCAGGGAATGTAGAGAGGCAGGTTTGAGATTCAAGATGCTATATCTAGCTGTGTTCAAAATATTTTTCCCTAGAGGATTAAAGTCATTTTTATGCCGAACAGTCTAAGAAGTAAACAGAAAAGTTTGTCCGACAAAAGTGAGCCATCAAGCAAAAGGGGACTCTGCTTCTCATTCTTTTGATAATAAAGTTCATAGACAAACTTTGTCAAGTGAAACCTGTCCAAGATCCCAAAGGAAAATTATTGACAGATGGAGAAAAGCACATGAGTTGACTAGAAAAATGGGGACTACCCTGAAATTGAACTAGAGCATAGAGTTCAGAGATGGAGATGAACATGAAGATCAGCAACACAGAAATTAATGAACAAACATGAGACTGTAAAGCATCAATTGCTTTTGTGAAATTTGCCTGTATAAGAAAAAGTGGAAAGAGTAGACTTTTGTTGACTTTGTTAAACTTGTGGGGAACTGAAAGGCATTTGCCTCATTTCATATTATTAATGTTTGAAAGATCACTGAGGGGAGGGGAAGAACAAGGAAACAGGTAACTGTAAGTTAAGTAATTTCTGTTCTTAACATTATTTCTGTGAAACGTTTCATGATATAAATTGCATGTTTTATAGTAAAGCATTTTAGTTGTTATTTACATGGTGAACATGCTAAAGTAAACAGATTTTTTTCTTTCTTTCTTATTTAGTATCAAGAAAATAAAGCCTAAGAATGTAAAAAGAAAAAAGGCTAGACAAAAGCATTTTTAAGTTAACAGGCTGTAATCCTGGGGTGTTGATGTGGGGTTGGGGTGCAAAAGTACACAGATTATAATATATGCATAACTCATATGTCTTCTCTTACTTTTGCATAGGTGAAGGTCTAGTTCAAGACTCATGGCTTAATCTAATAAGTTTAAAATGGAAGCAAGTAAACAAGAGAACAGTGAATATAATGAAAAGTATTCCTTTAGCAATAAATGAGCCAGCTTGTCTTTAGAAGCCTGCAGCTGATGACTATATATTTTTTCTCTTATGTTTTCATGGAGACAAACTGATTATAGAGCAATAAAAAACAGGGAACTGTTTCTTTAAGGATAAAAGTTTATGTTTTCTGAAAACTTGCAAGTTGGGAGAGGAATAAACATAAAAAAAGAACAGACTCCAAATGGTGTAAATAGAAGCACTGGAAATAACATGCATCTTAGCATGAATATCCTCAACATTAGATTGGTTATGGCCTGTGTTTGCAGCTATTTTGGACACTTCTTCCTATTGGGAGAGTTAAACTCCATTATTTGAAGATGTACAAAGTTTTGAGTGTTTGTATTAACAGGTTATGGGGGTGTTCTGGGGGTGTTTTTTGTGTGTGAGGATTTTCATTAAAACAAAAAGTCTTGTAAAATGTGACACAGGTTCCAATATTGATGATAAGAAAAAATTGTAAAAAGGATCAACCTAACTAACATTAGTGAGTGCATATATCATAAAAGATGGAAACGGGCATTTAAAAAGCTGTCATACACAAATTTTATATATATATATATATATATATATATATATATATATATATATATATAAAACAGTTGGAATAATGGCTCCTTATCATAATGGCAACGTTTTTCATATTATCATGGAATGTGGATGGTCTCACAGACATAGACAAAAAGGAAAGAATAATTATATTAAGAAATGCAGAGTGCAAATAGCAATGTTACAGGAGACAAATTTGGAAAGAAGTGAGCATGTGCATTCAATAAAGAAAGGATTTCAGAATGGATATTCAGCAGAATATCAGGGTCAATTGAAAAGCAGAGTACTTGTATTAACTGTTAGAGGATCATCAGTACTGATAGAAAGGGAAAAAGATAATAATGGCAGATTTGTGGTAGCAATGGGCTACTGCCATGAGACATGGAAAATACTGGCATGTATTTATATTTCACCTAAAACTGCTGTTATGGAGCTTCAAAATGTGGAAGAAATAATCAGCTTTCAGCAGGGAATAGTTCTTATAGATGGCGGCTGGAATTTGATTTGCAACAATGAGTATGTATCTGGGTGCCTAGAAGGGGAAATATAACAACAGAAAGTAGATTTCTGAAGAAAATTATGAAAATATTTGATATGCTAGGCATAAATTCAGTAGTAGGAACTTGGAGAGAATGTACATATTATTTCCCAAGGTATAATAACTGGGCTAGACTAGACAGAAATTGTCTTTCACAGGAACATGTGTATTTAATTGAGAACTCTGACACACATCCAATAACTATTTCAGATTGTGCGTCAATAATTAATAAAACAAAAATACAAGGTAATGAAGTAAAGCTGAGACACTGGCACTTCCCCACCTACCTGTTAAAAAGAAAGGAATTTAAGGAATGGGTAGTCAAAATTATTCGGGCATTTTTAAGGAAGATAGAAAGTACTCCAGAAGTTATAGCTAGTGAGTGGGATAAAGTGGAATTGGAGTTTAAAAATAGAGGAGATATAAAAGAAAAAGAGATATGGTTAAGAAGTAA
>NC_056750.1:137339493-137369493 GCF_019279795.1 Protopterus annectens
TCAGGCACAGTGTGACATGCAGCAAACACTATGCGCACTTGCACACATATACAGACAGTTTCATACACACACATATGCATATACACATGCATAATCATTACAACCACTTTAATGGCTATGATAAAATCAATGAATACAGTCATAGCAGGCATTATAATGTCTTTTAATACATTGGTTTCAGATGCATTCAGTGCAGCCTATTGCAAAACCCTGACCACATGCACCCACTGACACACAGTAAGACACAAGGACACACACACACACACACACACACACACACACACACACACACACACACACAATTGCAAACACTGCAATGGCTGAGAGAAAAAATGAATGGAAAATATGGTTAGGCATAAAAAGGCCCCTGGAGTGATAAGCCTAGGAATCACCTACTTATCTATGACCTTATAAAAACAAACATAACTGACAGTGTATATATTATGTGTATGATTGTGATAAAGTGAAATAATAACTGTATGCATTATGTGTATGATTGTGATAAAGTGAAATAATAACTGTATAAAAAGTGGCCACAGTTACGTGTGTGTAATCAGTGCTGTCAGATCCATATAGTGCGACCCACTGCAGCCTTCCTGCATGCAAGCATGCTTCATGGTACACAACCAGTATCACAACTATTCAAATTAAAAGTAATTAATTAATGTATAAATTACATCTGACCACAAATCAGTCATCACCTCTGAGGCTTAGCTGTACCACTATACCAACAAACGAGACTGTCTTTATGGACTTAGCTAGAGGTATCTCCTTCAGCTCATAGAAGACATTACATAAAATCCCCAACAGTCTCCCTTAAATGGACACAGCTGAGAGGGCTGCTGGATTCCACCCTGACTTTTACCATCACCTAAACAGTTGTATAGAAAAATCAGTACCCATTTGCCATACATATAATAGAAAATTCGGGCGTAAACCTTTCTGGTGCAACTCCCATATTAATAAATTGTACAACAACAGAAGGAACATAATGAAAAGTAAGAAATCTCCATCCCTCTTACTTCAAGATTACACTGAAATAAACCAATAAGGACCCTAAGTGCACTATTAGAAAATGTAAAGCTGATTAAGATCTTAAGGTCACTACATGTATCAAAGACAAGTAAATCTTCCTTCAGTTATGTCAGGAAATTAAAGAATAATGCCCAACAATGCACCAAGTTCATCCATAATATCATGCATTCTGATCTCAGGGACACAGTGAATATAATTATCAGCAAATGCAGTGCTAGCTTTACCCCCACCTACCCAGACTGTTGACCTCACTATTCCTGAAAATTTAGTTTCCCCTGAAATCACCTCGAAATACAGCTCACAATCACTGCCAAAGGCTAAAACTAATATTTGTATATAGTGACATACCAGATTGCATTCCCGTCACTGCATGTATGCAGCACCCAAACTTCTGCTTGTATTGTTCAACCTCAGCCTACCCACAGGGGGTTATATATGATAACTTAAGAAAGGGCTGGCGGCTCCCCTATATAAGGGCAGCCCTTCTGCTTACCTAGATAATTTTAGGCCCACCATCATCACCAGCCTCTTCTGCAGAGCCATGGAACACATCACACCTGAACTGATTTATGCAGACATGGGCAACCTAAGTGATCTAGAGCACAATCAGTTTGGATTTGTAAAGGACAGGTCCTGCCTCTTGAACCTAGTAAGTTTCTTTGAAATGGATACATAGCCTGTGGAGAGTGGCCACTCCAAGCATACTGCTTATGTCAATTGCCTCAGTGCTTTTCACACTATCACCTACAGTCTTATTATTGAAAAGGTAGACATACTTACTATATAAACCCCTGTGTTATCCACTAAATTGCATATTGGCTATCAAAGAAACTCCAAGTGGGGAAAGTTGCTTGTACGCTCTCTGAAAGTAAAATTCTAACTAGTAAGGTACTAGAGGGATCGGTGCTGGGTCCTTTCCTGTTTTACATTTATTTTGCAGACATCCAAGCCAGCAGACCATAAATGTGGTTGATCATATTTGATGATGACAGCAAAGTGGACATTTTATCTGTTCATCCACTGATACTAAACAGCTCCAGCAGTGGCTGGAATATGCACATACATGGTGTACTGAAACAGGTCTTAAGCCAATTACCAAAACTGTGCAGCATAGTTGCACCTGGCAAAAAAAATCAGATCTAATTTCATCATTATGTCTCTACTATATTCTTCTTTCTAACCCAGTTAATTTCAGACAGAGTATCTTCAAAATTCAAATTAGTCATCCTACCTCTGTACTATTTCCTTATCAAACCCATCATCAAATAGGAATGCCCCCTTTGGTATGTGCAAATCCAAGCCTATTACTCAACTGGAAAACTTCAAAAGATTTCTGATCAAGAAAATTAAAGATACTGAGCCCTTCAACTATCATGACAGATTAGCACAACTCTCCTGATACTTCAGCTGGATGATCTGAGGTGATCTGTGTCTCATTTTTGAGCTGTGAAATATCAAATCTTAGTTGACCTCTTATTTGTTCATAAAATCAACAGCTATACGAACATCTGCTCTACAGATGTAAGTCTACACCAATAATCAGGACTCACTGGAGGGATAGTGTATTCCTAACGTATGGAATCAGTTACTAACACAGGTAAATAAAATACCATTTTGGCTACCTTAAAGGCTATTCTTAATGCAGATCATCTGATGGGTGGACACAAATATACATCGGTGTTCTCATATACAGTTCTGCTCAATGTGTCAGGTGAACATTTTGAAGTGCTTAAAAAGGTGACAAAAACTTTAAAATGTGTCTTCTTAAAAAGTGCATATGGCTACACACCTTATGATCCCTGTGATTGCTTTTGCCTAGTGCTATTTCTATGTCTCCTATGTTCCTAGACATACACAGATACACTCACAAAAATATACACAATGCACAAACATGCAAATGCACACATAGCCCCCACACACACAAAAGTGGCCAGCCAATACCAGATGTGTGATGTTGATGAAATTAATTAAAAATACATACATAATGGCCACAGTAATGTGTTTCACCTCACTCCTTTCAATCTTCTAGACCACAATGCACTGCAATCCCAGTGCTCATACATATAGCTATGTCCAGCAATAGCATCCATTTTATTGACTGTGTACACTTCAGTTGACTGAATGTGATCAAATCAATAAATACAGCTGTACATTTCAACTGTCTGGTGTCAGAGGCAAACTGTCTACTTACTGCACCACCCAAACACAAACATTTTGGACCGTGGTTAGTACAGAATCGTTAACTTGATGACCCTTGTTATCCACCTAACTATATAGATCTCTATATGAGTAGATGGATAGCAAAACTGGTTAACAGACAAAATCCACATAATGAGTGAGGCAGAATCTTCATCTGATTAGCAGCCCTGTATTAGGACCCCTCCTTTTCAGCATTTATTTTTATAATCCCCAAATGGGAAACTAGGTCCTCTGATTAACTAAGTTTGCAAATTACTACAAACTGGGTGTCATTGACAAAACTGGCTCTCACATCTGTACCCTTCCAAAGGAGCTTAGCTTAGTAAATACATGGTGCACTTATAATGGAATTAAATTAAAGTGTACTGTTCATGTTATAAAGCATCTTTGTTTTAGAATTACTTTCATTTCCAGTTATAGTCCTCATGTTAATGTTGCAAGTCATTTTGCAAAAAAATGAAGATTATAGTGTTTTTTTAATTAAAATGTTTACACATATTTTCTGTATAGTCACAACCACACAATGATGTAATGGTAGGTACTGGATCCTGATTTACATAATATTGTAATGCATCGTATATAAGAAAAATAACTTCCATCTTTTTGAGAACAGCTTCTTACTTACATTGTGGTGTCAGTGCTATATTGCCATGTGTTATTCCCCAGGGTAATGTGTGTGACACCCCTGCACTGGCCAAGTAATCAAGGAGCCTCAATCCTCACTACTAGCACAATGTGAGACTTGCACATTGGGAGGATGACAAGTACACACACAGTAAAGTACAATTTCCCTTACAAGCACACATAGATCACAATCAGTCTGGGGCTGGTTTCTCCCTCTCTGTCCAGATCCCCAGTAAGATTCCCCATTTGGCACAGCTATAGGGTTAAGATCTCAGCCGAGTGGTCAAGGCAAAACCTCCAGCACCCTCTCTGTCCAACTACTGCGCTATGTCTCTGCCCAAGGAACTGACACACACACACACACACACACACACACACACACACACACACACACACACACACACACACACACACACACACACACACACACACACACACACACACACACACACACACACAAACACACACACACACACTTTGAGATTTGATTTATATACAACACAGAGACTCCTAGGGAAGGCTGGCACAGGTTTACTAGCTATATCCAGATTATAAGGTAGTTTTCACTGCCACCAACCAGTCTTACTTATCAGCTACTACAAGGCCCTTACAAAGGGTGACCAATTATACTGTGTAATGTTACTATTATCCAAATGGTAAGTGTGTCCAAGACTTTTAACTCATTCATTCCGGAGCAGCTCAGAAAAAGCTGCCTGCTTAATTTCACCATAGGAACAACACTGCAGCCTGAGCTCATTTTCAGAAAATCCATTTGTAATACTATACAGAAAACAAATGTTCATAACTCTTTAACTATAAGAGCTAGACTAAAAATGTAAACACGAAAGTTGTTCAGGAGACACTGGCCTTTCCAACAGTGTAAATGTTGATAGTGCATATCAAAGTCATTAAATATTTGGCTAGGAATGTTGATATTGTGTATGTTTTTTACCTTTTTGGAAAAGCAAAGCACAATATCTTGGTCAATGTACCATGTAGACCCATACAATTTGTATTTGATTTGTTAGTATGAATGTCAGCTTTAAAATGATACCTTAACCATTACTGTGTGATGCTCCTTTATGGAGATATGCACAGAAATATGATTAATATAATATTTCTCATAATTGATAAACAAAGCATAATATCTCATCACCTGTAACAGACAGAGCCTACATATCAGCGTAGAAAATGTGAGTCTCAATGTCAGCTTCAAAATGATGCATCATTTGTGTGATCACCATGCTCCCTTGCAAAGATATGGGCATAATAATGAGAAGTATTGGAAATGTATAATTTTCATAATCCTACAAGACTAAACAAGCTGTGATACCTGTACATGTGTACAGTGCACAGACACGGTTCTTTCACCATGTTGTAAGGAGTAACATTGTCTTCAAAATGAGGTATTACGTGGCACACTGACATGCTCCCTTGCAAAGTTATTTACCAAAATATGAAAAAAATCATAATTTCCATAACCTAACTCCAAAACAAACTTTGATATCTGCACATGTGTACAACATACAGACACAATTCTTTTACCATTTTGGAGCCAGCAATACTGTCTTCAAAATGAGGTATTACTTAGCACATTCAGATTCTCCCTTGCAAAGTTATTTACCAAAATATGAAAAAAATCATACTTTCCATAACCTAAGTCCAAAACAAACTTTGATATCTGTATATGTGTACAATGTGCAGGCACAGTTCATTTTACCATGTTGGAACTATCAATACTGTCTTCCAAATGAGGTATTACTTAGCACATTCAGATGTTCCCTTGCAAAGTTATTTATCAAAATATGAAAAAAAATAATAATTTCCATAACCTAAGTCCGAAACAAACCTTGATATCTGTACATATGTACAACGTACAGGCAGGGTTCTTTTAACATGCTGGAACTATCAATACTGTCTTTAAAATGAGGTATTACTTAGCACATTCAGATGCTCCTTTGCAAAGTTATTTACCAAAATATGAAAAAATCATAATTTCCATAGCCTGAGTCCTAACAAAATTGATATCTTACATGTGTACAGCATTCAGAACCAGTTGTTTTACCATGTAGATACATATGATTGTAAATATACACATTCTTGGTGTAGCCAACATATTGCTGAATGGGTACATGTAAAGAGAAAAAGCAAAGTAAGGACCGCCACTCCACTAATGAACCCAGAACAGGCATGGGACTTCAGTGGCAGGCAAGGCCATCTGATCTGTCCGATAGCTGTGCTGGCTACCCACTCAGACAGCTGATACCACTGCAGTCTCGCAACCTCCTTCAGTGTCAGCAGTCTGCCTTACCTATGCCTTTACTCTTTACATTCGTCCATTCAGCAATGGACCTAAGGGATCAAGTTCTGTATTAGTAAACCCTTCCTATCATCTAAACTCTACACATGCCTGATAAAAGCAGACTAAGAAAGAAGTATTGCAGGATGGTCACTGACATATTAGATTGTACGTGGTAGCACTCTACTGAAACAGTTGTTCTTTCTCAGCATCCTCACCAGCTCCTTACCACAGTTATTTGCCAAACTCAGAAAAATATATTTTACACAACACATTTCATAATAGAGTTTTACTTACTATACTGGTCCTACCTGGTCATGGGTGTTTTCCATTCTTCTCACAAGCTGCATGTTACCAATCCTGCACAGCTCTCCTCACACCATTGTGGAGGTCAGTCAAGAACAATGCAATGCCCTCCTCAGTTAGGTGAATGCCATCCCTTCTGAACAGGTGAACATCTTCCGCGGTGATGCTGTCATGGCAGATTGTAGATCCACTGACCCTGTGCATCAAGCCATGCATGAACCCATTCTGTAAACATCTAGCCTTGTGAGCTGCCTGTTGACTGTTTGCTGTTTTCCATATCTGTCGAGGAATTATATCAGACCACACAAAATAACGTGGCCACTGCGATTGCAGGTGTTCAAAAATTGCTGTGATTTGAAACCGTAGCCTTCTGAGTGGTTGACTGATGACATCATTCCCTCCAATATTCCAATATGCAGCACAAGAATGTCAGGCTCAGGGTAGATGGAACACTTCTCTTCCAACAACTGCAGTACTCCGCTCCAATGCATACCTCTTCTTGCAATCCAGTATACCTTCACACTGGATGTGGGGAAGCTCAAGTTGTACCGGTTTTCAATTTTGGAGGCATGGCTGGCAGCCAAGTTAATGTAGGAATGGCCACATACCCACACTCTCACCTGTCATTCTCCTGGTCGTGAAGCCATGTCAGTGTCAGAAGGTGGACAAACCTGCACAGGAAAGAAAATGCAGATTACTACTGACGTTTGACAGATGTATTGGAAGACTACATATATATGTATATCATATGCATTATCTGGCTAACCCATCCAAATCTTCCATCCTAACCACAGGGGCAGTATTCTTTGCATTAGGTACACAAGTGGTGATGACGCTGCAGAGGTACATGCCTACTACCTGTGAAAACACCAAATTACACACAATGACCGACAAGGGGGCAAATGTAAACCATAAGGACTGAAAGGGGGAAGGTAATGAAAACCCTCTTGCCCTGTCCTACATACATTTATTACAAGTCTACTCCTTCAGTGATAGCAGTCTGCCTTATCTCTGCCTTTTCTCTTTACATGTCCCCATTCAGCAATGGACCTAAGGGATGAGGGACGGAAGTAACTTACTAATTGCTGCCCTGACCTTCATACATTTACTACCCTGACCGATATACATTTACTACACTTGAAGGGAGGGAGACTTAGTGGAGAGCTACACCAAGGCAACATGTGAAAAAACCAAGACTGACCCAGGCTTTGTCTTTCTGCATGTGCCCTTTCCTGGAGGGAAAAACTGCATCACAGTGGCACCCCTGACGCCATGCTTACCTATGACAGCAGCACTATAGGACTGAGCTGTAGAGTCTCCAAGTTCCCAACTGCGATTGCAAAGTTATTTACCAAATTATGAAAAAAAATTGTAATTTCCATAACCTGAGTCCTAAACAAACTGATATCTGTACATGTGTACAGCATTTAGACCCAGTTGTTTTACCATGTAGATACATATCATTGTGAATATACAAATTCTTGGTGTAGCCAACATACTGCTGAATGGGTACATGTAAAAAGAAAAAGCAGGGTCAGGACCACCACTCCACTAAGGAACGCAGGACAGGCATGGGGTTCAGTGGCACTCAAGGGCATCTAAAAAGTCCCATACCTGTGCAAGCTACCTCTGCTTTTTCCATATCCATGTGGCCTTTCTGCAATGGACATAAGGAATATCACAGGGGGAATTAATCTAATGTCTCGTGCCCTGAACTAAATACATTTACTTTACCTGAAGGAATGGAGACTGACAGGAGAGTTAAACATAGCGAGAAAACAAATCCAGCTTGTGCATTCATCAATGTGATAACGACTTTTAGTAATGTAAATAACAGTGGTAGCTGCTGAGAGTTTTACCTGACAAGTGATAATGACTCAGTGTTATACTGTAACTGTATTTATTGTAAATTAATAATGTGATAATGACTTCTATTTCATTATTGAAAGGTTCTGCATGTTCAGACAAAGGTGATAATTGCTGTACATAACCTGTTGAGTAGACATTCATTATATTCCTGGTGCAGGTGTATTTAACACTGACTCATTACCATCTGTTAGGAAAAGACCAGAGTAATTCAATAAATTCTACACATTGACAAAGCCAGAAATATTGTCCAAAATATATGGCTGCTCCATACTGGAATTAGTGTACAAGTAATAACATTTATCTCACTGTGCCAACCACTGATTAGAATCAGACACACAAATAAAGTCAGAAATATCTAAACTATCTGGTTGATCCATGTAAGAATTACTGCAAAAGTAATAATAACTTTTATCTCACTGAAAGATCACTCTGGTTAGAATAAGACACAGAAGTGACAGGCAGAAATATTGTCCAAAATATCTGTTTGATCAATGCCACAATTAGTGTAAAATCAACAACATATATCTCACTAAACTTTTTCTCTCACCCACACGTTTCAATATATCATGTTATTACGGTGTTTATTTATTTGGCATTTGTTGACCGGGAATGTCCGACTGAGCCAGAGCCCTTTCTCAGTGGAGGCTTGGGGAGAAAAGCTCCACAACTATAAATTAAGTTTACAATAGAAACACACAGTGAAAAGATTACAGAAGAGAGATACTGTGACTTTTGTCCTGAGTGCAAACCATGTAAATATACAACATTTGAGTCTAGGGTATAAATTCTATGCAAATGCACAACTAGAAACTACGTAGGACCAATTATGTTGGTATAGATGGCCTGACTGTGACCCAGGGAACCCAGGTTCCATGAGTAGCCTGGACTTCTCCAGGAGCTGGCTTGGAGAAAACAAGTATGCCTATTCTGGAGAGGAGGGCTGATTCACGTAGCAAGGTGTCACAAACTCCCTCAGAGTAGAGAATGCAAACACAGAAGAGATCTGGTGTCAAGCACTGACTAGCTAAATACTACCTTGATATGACTACTGGATGCCATCTTGAACTATAATGTACAAACAAGCATTTCTCCCTAGGAACTTGTGCTTAAATGTCGAAAGATATGGACACAGGTCAAGCATCATCCTGTTCTCACCCTTTCACTGAAACAAAGTTTGATAACTCACGGCTGCAACAGTAATATAAGGATGTAAATACTGTAAATAACTTCTTGCTACCATTCGACTGCACAGTACTGCACACTATTTCTTAACTACATCCTACTGTACTGATTCTCAGCTGTTTCTGTCAATTATTATATAATTGACAGTCATGTACTGATTCTCTGTAGAGTGTATTTTATCTAGCATTGTATAACGCACTCTGTGCTGTTTCATTTGTGCAGTATTGTATAACTACCAGTCATGTAATGTAATATACTGTTTTCAGCTCCTTTGCGGCCTGGGTCATGTCTGAAAACAGTCTCACGGCCAGCCCATTTACTTTGTAAAAAGAAGTTATGTCTTACCATAACGTTCCATCTGTATTGTTGATCCTCGTCCACTCATTACATATGGGTTATGGTTCCGATATCGGAACCGAGCCGGCCATATACCAAGCTCGCGCCAGCGATAAACTCTCGAGCTAAGCAATCTCTTACCCATAATCCCCCTCTCCCTGTTACCTCAGATTGAGTTTGCAAGTCAGAAAAAGGTAGAGGCTATCTCTGGTCAAATGGCCTAAAGAGAAGGATGATGAGATCCACTAGAAGCCATAGGAGGGGGAAGGAGGGAGGGTTGTAATGATTGGACGAGGATCAACAATACAGATGGAACGTTATGGTAAGACATAACTTCTTTATCTGATACTGTTAATCCTCGTCCACTTCCTTACATATGGGACAGAGTCCCCAGCTACCTCTATTCCTGGGAGGCTTTCATGGAAGGACATTCCTGAGCACCATAGAACCAAAAGATGCTCTTCCCCTGGAGGCCAAGTCCAACTTGTAATGATTGATAAAGGTATGAGGAGTGGCCCAAGTTGCAGCTGCACAGATGTCATGTAAAGAAGCTCTGGCATGGAAGGCAGCAGAAGTTGCCACTGACCTTGTTGAATGAGCCTTGATGGCAGTTGGCAGAGTATTGTGTACCGAATCAATACGGGTCACAGTGTCTTTTAACCATCTAGCCAATGTGACCTTAGCAACAGCACATCCTAATCTAGATCCAGAAAAAGGCAAGAATAACTGGTCTGATTTACGGAAAGATTTAGTCCTTTGCAAATAGAAACAGAGTTGTCTGTGTACATCTAGGGTATGTAGGCAGTACTCTCCCTCATTAGAATGATCAGGAAAAAACACTGGCAATTCAATGGTCTGATTAATAGACATTTCAGAAATGACTTTTGGCAAGAAGGAAGGGTTAGTTCTTAAGGATACCCTGTCTGGATGAAAAATCAAGTATGGACTCTTTGTACATAGGGCCTGAAGCTCAGAGATATGTCTGGCAGAAGTAATAGCGACCAAAAACAAGGTCTTCCATGACAGATATTTGAGGTCACATGAAGCAGCTGGTTCAAAAGGGGGCAATGTCAGAGCTTGAAGAACTAAAGATAAATCCCAAGGTTGAATAGGTTTCCTGAAAAGGGGTTTCAGATGATTCACACCCTTTATGAAGGCTTTACATAACTTGTGAGACATGAGGGAGGAGTCTTGGACATTCTCGTGGAAATTAGAGATCGCAGCCAAATGTACTCTAATGGTAGATGCTGACAGCCCCGACTGAAATAGGGCGGTTAGATATTCGAGTACCATCGACACCAGTGCTGAAAAGGGATCAATTTCCTTATCTTTCAGCCAACAGGTAAATCTTTTCCATTTGCCTAGATAAGTCATTTTAGTGGAGGGCTTATGAGATGCAATAAGAATGCCCCATACTTGTGAGGGAAGATCATTTTGCCTGGCAATCAAGGGAATTGGAGGAGCCAAGCTGTGAGCTTCAGACTGTGCAGGTTGGGGTGAATCAGATTCTGTGGATGGGAGACCAACTCCGAGGTTGGACGAAGAATCCATGGTTGATCTAGCAGGTGAGGCCACAGACAGGGGAACCAAATCTGACGAGGCCAATATGGAGCAATAAGGATCACTTTTCTCTTCAATTGACGGGCTTTCTTTAGAAACTGGGGAATGAGGGGAGTGGGTGGGAAGGCATAAAGAAGACCAATCGTGAACTAGAGCGTCCCTGGGTGACTGTCCCAGAGGGAGAATCAGGGCAAAGTAGTTGCTGCATTTGAAGTTGGTTGAGGATGGATGCAAAGAGGTCGCAGCACGGATGGCCCCAACGGTGGAAGATCTCCGCCCTTATGAGAGGATTCAGGGACCACTCGTGAGGTTGAAGAATGCACCTGCTGAGTCTGTCTGCTATCATGTTGGAACTCCCAGGAATGTGCATTGCTAGAAGAAAGCTGTTGGTAGCCATCGCCCATTGCCATATCCTCATGGCCTCTCGACAGAGGTGGTAGAATTTGGTTCCGCCCTGTTTGTTGATGTACCAGACTACCGCCATGTTGTCTGATTGTATCGCAATTGTCCCTGATGGCAGCAAGGGATGGAATGCCTGCAACACCAGAAGCACCGCTCTCAGCTCTAAAACATTTATATGCAGATGGGCCTCCACTTCGGACCAAATGCCTTGGACTGTCTGACCCTGACATAGCCCTCCCCACCCCATCAGGGAGGCGTCTGTGGTCACTGAAGCCTTGGGCTGCTGAGAGGAGTAGGGGCAAGACCATTGTGATGGGTTGTGGTTCAGCCACCACTTGAGATCTTGTTTGCATCTCTGAGTTATGTGAATCCTGGCTGAAAGGGGAAGCTGAAAAGGATACCATTGGAGGAGCAGTAGCCATTGTAGATGCCTCATGTGAAACCTGGCTAAGGGGACAATGGTGATGCAAGCTGCCATGGAGCCCAAAAGTTGCAGGATCGAGTGAGCTGTGGACTTTTCCATTGAGAGAACTGGTAACAGTTGCTGTCTGATTCTTGATATTCTGTGTTCCGGTATGGATGCTCTGCAAGTTTGTGAGTCCAAAATGACCCTATGAATTCTGTGGACTGAGAAGGGGTGAGATTGGATTTCTGCCAGTTGATTGTTATGCCCAACTTTTCGATAGTATTGAGAGGGTATGCCAGGGCTTCCTCCAGTAGGTGTCTGGTGGGGGCGGAGAGGAGCCAGTCGTCTAGATATGGAAAAACCTGAAAACCTTGAAGTCGCAGGTGAGCTGTGACAACTGCCATGCACTTTGTAAACACTCTGGGGGCTGTAGAGAGTCCAAAGGGCAGTACTCTGAACTGGTAATGACTGACTCCAGCACAGAAGCGCAGGAATCTTCTTGATGGTCTGTCCACCTTTATCTGATAGATCTTCTATCGAGCACATCCGATCATCTTTTTCCAAGAGAGGAATGATAGACTGTATAGTGACCATCCGAAATGTTTGCACACTCACAAATTTGTTTAGCATACTGAGATCCAAAATTGGTCTCCAGTCCCTGGTTTTCTTTGGCACCAAAAATAGTCTAGAGTAGAATCCGGATCCTATCTGGTCTGTTGGGACTACTTGGGTGACTCTTTTGTTTAGCAGCTTTGTAATCTCTAGAGCTGCTTCTTCCCTTTGACTGGGTGGAACATCAGGAAATCTTGATGGAGGGACAGGACAAAGTTTGAAGGGGATCTTGTAACCTCTGGTTACTATCTTTTGTACCCAAGAATCATTGGTAATGGTTAGCCAGGCAGAAGAGTACACAGAGAAATGTCCCCCAACCACTTCCAGAGGAAAGGGGTTGGGCCGCTCTTCAGGAGCACTGGTAGGATTGCCCAGAGAAGGAATCTCTGGAACCCTGATTACGCGGACCCCCTCTGCCCCTAGGGGAAAAATCAGCCTGTGTGTCACGGAAAGGACCCTGAGATTTTCTGTACCACATCTTCCCACTCTTTTGGTTTCTGGAGAAAGCATGTTGGGGGGAAGAATAACAGACACCTACGGCAGACAGGGTCTTACCGTCCTGTTCACACCTGGCCAATGTAGTTTTGACTTTGGGTCCAAACAAGGAGGAGGACTCGATGGGAGCATTGAGAAAGGAAGCCTTGAAGGGTTCTGCGAAATTACACAAGCGCATCCAGGCATGTCGTCTCAGAACAATACCTGAACTAGCTGCTCTAGCAGATCCTTCTGATGCATGGGACACCAAGCGCATGGAGGAGTTTGAAATCGATTCAATAGTGGCCAGCTGAGAGGCCACTTTGTCACAGACGTCATCAGACACGGCACCTGCCAAAGTTTCAGAGAGCTCAGATACTAGGTCTCTTTGAAGTCTGGTGAAGTGTGCCATATAATTCAGGGACCTGATAGCAAAGGTCGCTGATGCAAAGGTATGCTTCCCTATCCTATTCAATGCCCTGGACTCTTTGTTGGGCAGATGGACAGTCTGGCTTTCCTCTTCTGCCAGGTCTTTCTTAGTTGCAGCTGCCACCACCAGAGCATCTACAGGGAGACCTTTAGACCAATGAGGTTCAGAAGCAGGGGGGGGACAAGATTTTGTCTGACCTCTGGGGAATGGCCTCAACAGTGTCAGGGGTCTTCCATGCACGCTGCACAATGAGCCGGACCAGTTCGTCTGCAGGTGGGGTAACCCAGGAGGGAGGGGGCCAGGCGCGAAAAGCCTGCAGGAACACAGACTCCTCAGAAGTCGGGTTAGAGGATTGCCATTCACCTCTCTGTTTAAGGATTTCTAGGATATCACCAAAGGATACGTCAGAAGGTGAATAAGGGGACACTTCCCCATCATCAAAGTCTGTGTCTTCAGTGAGAGACTCCTCAGTGGAGTCCATATGCTTCCTCTTGCACAAGGATTTCCGATGAACTTCCTCAGAGGGAGACATTGGAGAAGACAACATCAAGGGGGTATCCTGTGGGAGTATATCCTGAGACCTCTGTGCCCAGTGTCCACTATCAGCGACTTGTGTACATAGTGGTCCAGAGGAGAACAGTGAGATAGTAAGCACAGTATAGGTGGTAGATGCCAAGGCCTTCTCCATGACTTGGGAGGCAGGTCCACTAGAAGAGGGGTGAGTGCCCAAGGGGGAAGTCACCTCTCCCCTAAGTGATCCAGCCTGCTGACTGGAAGTCCCAGGACGGCTGAGAAAAGTCAAATCCAGGGTCGTAGCAAAATTTTTCTGCCACGAAGGCAACTGCGGCTCCTTAGAGAGATCCATAAAGGGAACCGTAGAGAGGGAAGACTGTGCTACGTCAATAGATTTCAGAGGAGAAGGATAGTTCTTGAGAGGTGGAATTCCTCTGGCCAAAATCACTTGATCCACAAGTCGCAATACGTCATGTTGGGAGAGGCTTCTGGTAGATCTCACAGAAACAGCTGAGGGGGAAACAGATCTATCTAGAGATGAGGGCAGGTCGGTGCCCATCTCAGTACACTGCACCGAAAACAACGGTGCTGTAAAGGACTGCACTACAGGTGTCTGCATCGAGTAAGTCATTGGTACCGATGTAATGGTCTGCACCGATGAAAAGGTCGGTGACGAAGTAGTTGTCTGTGCCGAGGTTGGAACCGATAAAATAGTAAACAAGGACTGAGCTGTCGGTTCTGAAACAATGGTGGTCTGCGCCGACTGTGAGGTCAGTGCCGGTAAAGAAGTCTGAACTGAGGGGCCCCTCGGTTCAAATACAGCAAAGGACATCAGTGCCATAGACATAGGTGGTGCCGAGGACTTTTTCGGAGCCGAAGGTCTAGACGCCAAAGGTGTCGGATCCAAGAGAGTGGGATCCGAAGCAGAAATCTTTGCTTTCTTTCTTGGTTGATGAGAGTCCCCAGCCAGGGACGAAGGAAGAGATTTAGCCTTAAAAGCATAGTCAGACTTCTTTTTACGGGATCTTGGAGGGGTTGAGGCCTCCGACCCAGAAATAGTCTCTGAAAAGGGAGACTTTAGTAACCCTTTCAGCAAAAGTTTATTTTTCCTCTCTATCAGTGTCCTGTTGGAAAAATTCTTACAAATCCCACAGGGTGGGTCAACAGTTAAGTGAGGCGCACCTAAACAGAACACACATAAAGAATGTGCATCTGAAGTAGGTAGTTTATGTCCACAATCATAACATCTTTTAAAACCAGTACTACCTTTTTTATCTGTCATGTTAAAGGAAAGGCAAATACCAACAATAATACAAAAACACAAAATTACTCGAAGGAAAGAAAGGAAAGGCTATCTACCAACTATGGTAATCAACTGATAGCTTACATTAGATAAAAAGGGTGAAAGTGACAAAAAATTTTTTTAGAAAACTGAAAGAAAAGGGAGTCGCTAAATGTGATAAGGTAAGAGAGATCAGAAAATCAACTTTTCTGAGAGAAAAAGTCCTTATTTTGAAATGAAAGGACAAAAAAAGGTTACACCTAGATCAAGAGCAACAGCCTGACATGACCTGATGGCGACGCGGCAAACAAAATCTGGGGTAACAGGGAGAGGGGGATTATGGGTAAGAGACTGCTTAGTTCGAGAGTTTATCGTTGGCGCGAGCTTGGTATATGGCCGGCTTGGAACCGTAACCCATACGTAAGGAAGTGGACGAGGATTAACAATATCAGATGCAAGCTTCTATAAAATAAAAAAATTACAAGTTGTCTACCAACCACATGCCAGTGTTCTCTATGCCTGTAATCAGACCCATAAAGGATAGTTTCCCATATTAAAAGTGGAAATGGAACGCCAGAGGTTTTCACAGAACCTTTCTGATATGTACCATTACAACATCAAGTGCCTTCTAAGCCATCTAAGACAATAAAGTTTAGAGCCACACCAGCTGCCATATCACTGTAGTGGAGGTATATGTATTGAGGAAGACTGTTACAATCATTACAAGAGGTAAGGATGTCCAGGAGTATACAGTCAGGGTTTACCTACATAACACCTGCATAAACGTCCTTATTACCAACTTGCAAATAAGATAGTCCAACTTAGTTTAAAAATTATATTACAGTGCAACATCACACCAAGCAGATTTTAGTTCAGCATCAAACATTTTAGTAAGAGCAGTTCTGAGTACTGAAAGGGAACAATTCCGGTAAGCAGATAAAAATAAAATGGTAGGAGATCTACCAGTACACATCAAATAAAGAATAAAAAGCATCATTAAATCATCAAACACAAAGTGCATTGGCGCTTTAGCGTTACCGCAATGCAAGGTATTCGGCATTTATTATGACGCCATGACAGTCTACTAGCTTCATAAATGAATTCTTGTTCAGCACTCTGTCAGCATCAGTAGCTGTCTATTTTACCCTCTATCAGTTTGTGCGAATGACATCTGCTTCATTCTGTATAAGTGCTAGTTATGGCTGTTTTCACTACTGAAAAGAAATTAAAAGCATATACTGCTTGACTCAGAAAATTAACGCATTGACTTTTACTCAGCATTCTTAAGGTCAAAAGCGTTCACTGATTGGCTCATTTTCTCTTTCTCTCTGATGACTGGCTATAATTATTATTTGGGAGCCAGTCAGAGAACAAAAAGCGGAACATGCCTTCAACTGCAGTTAGGTATGCCATTGAAGTGAACTGACACAGTAACGGGTTTTGCATTAGTGCCAAAAACAGCAGTCAAACTTCCACTAAATATTAAATAAAAGAAAAGTAAAATACATAAGTCTCTACCTTTCTCATAGTTGTAGCTCGGACATTTTGGTGCCGAGACATTTCACTTCTGCAAGTTCTGTTAGTACTTTTAACTGTATTCCATTCCATAAATGTAACATCGGAAACTACCTTGCTTGAAAACACAGAACATAATTTATAATTAGCGAGCAGAACAAGGTATATAAAAAAAAATAGTCTTTATTTAATTCTGTTTTTTCAGTTGTTTTTGTTGGTGAAGGAGTGCAGCAAAATGACAGGATGTGGATTTGGGAGCTTGTACCATAAAACTTCCGCAGTATGTGCTGGCATTGGAGAATCCCTAAACAAGTTGGCACTGTGGTTAGGAAGTGTGGAGGGTGTCTGTGTTGACTTCCCTGGTTCCGGAGATTCACGGAGTGGAAACTTGTCAGCAGGCAGTGGTATGTCTGGCTGCAAAGTGTTCTGATCTTGATTGGTAGCCGTAAAATCATGTATGTCAGTTTGCAAGGGCTGGGAAGTCATGTCGGTGCTTAATGAAAAACTGAACAGCTGATATAAGCTGTAGAGTTAACGATCCTCAGACTGCTGCTGTCTGTGCGGTCTGTTTAGTTATTAACATGAAATTGGTAGCATCTGCAGCAACAGATGAGAGAGAGAGTAGGAGGTCATGCTAGTGGCAGTTATTTCAACGGCTCCAGACGTTAAAAGTTAGTTTTCTGGGAAACAGCACTGTGATCATGCAAGGCAGGCCAATTTTCTCCAAAATTTCAATATGAGCACCTAGCAACCCCACTATGAAAATTAAGTTGAGAAGGTAACTGACAAAGTTTAGGTACTTTTTCAACTTATTTTTTTAACAGTGGAGCTGCAATAGGGCTATAAAGTTAGATGGGCTTGTGGAAGGGACTCAGCTATAACTACATTTAATTACTAGCTTCTCACAGCACGCTCGAAGGTAAGCACAGAGGCGCTGTGAGAAGGTACTCGGGGTTAATGAGTTAAGACTATTGGAGTGGCCTGTACAGTGTCACCAAATACGTATGCAAGTATGCTAAGAGCTTAAATATCTCTAAACAAACCAGCCACAATTAAAAGGTTTAAATATATTTAATAATCAATAATAAATAATAAAAGAACAAGACAAAACTCTGTAACTCAATACACTGACAACAGACTTTAGAATCACAGGAAATATTTTAAAACAACATTGCAGTAGTCTAACATAAATACAGAAAACACCTCAACTAATCTTACTATATTCCTATCTATCTCTAAGAGAGATTACAGTAATCTAGTACTTACTATTAGCAAGACAGAAGTGGTGATGAGATGATGTTTCTAGGTCCAAAGACAAATACAAAATGCACAGACTTTCTCTGAGAGATGGTTCTTAAATTAATAACATATTACTGCTGGGTCAGCTGGATGACATCACTATTTGTTACTTGCCTTCAGTTCCCAGGCTAACAGATTCCAACAGAATTTAACATTTCTCTGTGAAAAATACTTATCTCTTAGAAATTTGCCTAGAACTGGAAGTCGTAAAACAGTTGGACACTTTTACATTTGAAACCTGCAATTATTTCTGTTTCCAGACAATAGAAAGAACTTATAGCTGTAGACATCCCGTTTTCTTGCTGTATTAACTAACTTTATAACACATCATAAAACTCTTCACTTATTTTCTTAGAGTTTGCAAGTTAACTCTGATCTTTTCCAGTAGGTTACACTGTGATTACATTCTTGAAGCTCAGTACATAACCTACAGTTTAACACACACTTCTGCGCCAGTAGTTTAATACCCACTTAACACACAGTTTTCTTACATTTGTAAGATAAGCATACAAATCGTATTAATATTCACAAATGACATATTCCAGCTATCTGGGCTGGCAGCCTCACAATTCTCCCCTTCTGAAAACTCAAGCTAGTTTTTCAAGTGACTTTTCCCCATTCCCTGTCTTGAGATCCCATCTGCATTGTCATTGCTAAACCCACTGCAGTGCTACACTGTCATATCATATGCTTGCAACTCTAGGCTCCACTTTAGTAATTTGCCATTTTGCTGGATGGCTCGATGTACCCATGTTAAGGGATTGTGGTCAATAAAAACAGTGAGTTTCCTTCCATACAGATAAGGCTGAAGTTTCTGCAGTGCCCACACTATGGCTAGACATTCCTTTTCCACAGCTGCATAGCATTCCTCCCTGGGATGGAACCTACAACTGAGATAAACCACTGTGTCCTCTTGTCCTCTGAAGAAATCTGGTGAAGTACAGACCCCACCCCATGGTTTGAAGCATCTACCTGCACAACAAATTCTTTGCTGTAATCCAGACTGGCTACACAAGGGGTCCTCCCAAACCTCTTTTAAGATTCTGGAATGCCTGCACACATGCTGGGGTCCGCACTACCTTATGTGGCCTGTTTTTTCTTGTCAGGTCTGTGAGGCGAGCAGCTACGGTATTATAATTGGGGATGAACTTTCTATAATACCCTGCTGTCCCTAAAAATGCCCTCACCTGCTTTTTGGTAACAGGTGCAGACCATACCTGAATGGCTTCCACCTTGGCAGGTTCTGGCCTGATCTTACCACTCCCCACTCTATGTCCCAGGTAGAAGACCTCTGCCATACCCACCTGACATTTGCTCGGCTTAATGGTCAACCCTGCCCTCTGTAGTTTGCCCAGTACATCCCTGACATGCTGAAGGTGCTCTTGCCAGGAATGGCTGTAGATGGCAATATCATCTAGGTAAGCAAGGGCAAAATCTCCTGTTCCTGCTAGGATATGATCTACCAGCCTCTGAAAAGTCACTGGGGAATTTTTCATCCCAAATGGCATGTTTGTGAACTCATACAAACCAAAAGAAGTCACAACGGATGACCTCTCTCCAGCACTGGGAGTCAAGGGCACTTGCCAGTAACCCTTGGTAAGATCAATAGTGGTAAAATACTTAGCCCCACCCAGCTGCTCTAGGGCTTCATCTGTCCTAGGCATGGGGTAAGCATCTGACTCTGTATGACTATTTAATTTCTTGTAGTCCATACAGAACTAGGTGCTGCCATCCTTCTTTGGTACCAGCATCCCTGGGAGGCCCAGTGACTGCTGGACTTCTGAATTACCCCTATTTCCAACATTTCCTGCATCTCCACCCTCAAAGTCTGTTTGACTCTCTCAGGCATCCTATAAGGGGCCTGTTTAATAAGCTCTGGGTTCCTGTATCCACATGGTGCTGCACCAGGTGGGTGCACCCTGGTTTCCCAGTGAACATGACCCCAAACTCCTGTAACACTGCTCGGATTTCTCAAACCTCAGTACAGGATAGCTGCTGGGGCATTGCTACCCCTTTCACTGAGGTGTCAGTCCAAGCCTCACTAAGGAGATCAGTCACCAGATCCCCCTCAGACTTCTCCTGCAATCCACTGCAAAAACTCAGCACAAAGGCCTACCTGTCGTGGTAAGGTTTCATCATGTTAACATGGTACAATATGTCCTCCTGCCTAGCAGTTCTACCATGCATTTAACATCACTGACCTTCCTTATGACCTTGTAGGCTCCCTCCAAAACTGCCTGCAGCTTGTTGTGTCTGATGGGAATGAGAACCATTACCTACTGCCCTACAGCATACTCTCAAGCTCGAGCATTCAGGTCATACAATACCTTTTTCTGCTGTTGGGCTTCTGCCAGGGTCTCCTGGGCCAAGCCCATGAGTTCACTTAGCCTTGTCCTGAGGTTTAGGATATATGTCACAACAGAGTCCTTGTGATATTCACGCTCACCCTCTCACTCACCTCAAATTAAATCTAGAGGTCCCCTCACACTATGCCCATACAACAACTCCAAGGGTGAAAAACATGTGGATTCCTGGGGCACCTCTCTTTAAGCAAACAACAGATATGACAAACATTTGTCACTGGTCTGCAAATGCCCAGAACATCATCTTGAGTGTAAAGTTTAACCTCTCAGCAAGACCATTATTCTGGGGATAGTAGGGGGTGCTTTAGGTGCTTCACTCCACAGTACTTCCACAGACAAATCAGCAGGTCTGACATGAAATTGGCACCTCTGTCAGTCAGTACTTATTTTGGGAAACCTACCCTGCTGAAAATCTCTAACAAAGCATTTGCCACCTTTTCTGCCTCAATGGAGGACAAAGCCATTGCTTCAGGGTATCTGTTAGCATAATCTACTACCACCAGGATATACTTTTTCCCTGTGGAACTTGGGGTACTCAGAGGCCCCACAATATCCATAGCCACCCCCTGAAATGGCTCCTCAATCACAGGCAAAGGCATCAAAGGAGCTTTCACCTTGTCCCCTACCTTGTCTACCTTTTGGCATTGCTCACAGGTCATGCAGTACCTTGTTACATCTCTGGAAATCCCAGGCCAATAGAAGTTCTGCATAAGACATCTCTTTGTATGTTTTATGCCCATATGACCTGCAAAGGGAATATCATGAGCTATGGCTATAAGTGCCAGACAGTAGGCTCTGGGCACTACCAACTGCTGTATTCTCTCACCCTCTAGCCCTCCTTCAGGGGTCCAGTCTATGCACAGTAACCATTTGCTCCGGTATACAGATTTCCCCTTCCCTTGAGAATCAGGTGCCTCACTATCTACCTCCCTCAGGCCTTATAATGTAGAGTTTGAGAGCTGAGCCTGTCTCAACTCTCTGTTAGTAACCCTTCCCAGCTTCCCTTCCACAGGAAGTCTGGTATCCTCTGACAGCGGTGCTTCACTGTCAGCGTGGGTACTACTACTACTCACCTCTGCCCTTGCAGTCACTCTGTCAAGGGAACATCAGTACCCACAAGCAGCTGTGGCTCACCTTCAGTCTCACTGCCACAAGGTAGCTCCCTCCCTAAAGTAACCACTTCACCAGTCCTGGCTACAAGTGCGCAGTCTGTCTGGGTCTCCCCCAAGCTACCAGACCCACAAGCTTGTCTCCAAGCCTGACTGCATGTAACTGCATGCACACATAGTAGTGCATTATCAAAATCATTCCCTATCAGGACATCTGCAGGGATATCCTCTCACACACCTACTTGCTTGCTTCCTTTTCCACTCTCCCAGTCAAGGGGAACCCTACCCAAAGGTATTTGGAATAGGGTCCCTCCTAAAGCTCTGACTGGAGTAGACTGCCCAAGCAAGTAGTGCTCCTCTAACAATTGCAGGCTTCACAATGGTTAGGTCAGAGGCTGTGTCTCTCTTAGCCATGGCCTCTTTCTCATTCACTAAGATAGGATATAACCTCTTGTGGTAGTTTGGTACCCTTGTTGTCTCAAGACAACTTACTGTTGGCATTTTGTCATTCCCACTTACTGGCTCTCCCACCTTTTGTTCCCCACCTTGCCTCCAGGGAAATATATGTGCTACATGGCCCCACTGGTTGCATTTAAAAAATGTAACCCCTAGGTCCTGAATGTGTACCTGGACTAGTGGCTTCCCCTGCTACTGACAGACTTTGTTGGGGCAGTCTGGGCTGCCCACCATGGGTTTCCTTAGACCCATGAGCAGCACTGTGTGTCCCTTTCCTATGCAGTGATGCCCTGCTTGCTAGGTATAGGTCTCTCTTCTTCCCCAATACATCTGCACTAGTGCATTGTCTACCAGTTAATCAGATTCTCATGTCCTCAGGCAAAGTGCTAAGGGTTTGTTTCCTCACCAAAAGGTCTGCCAGCCCTTCAAAAGTGGTGACCTGACATCCACTCACCCACCTATGAAAATAAGTGCTTAGTTCAGCAACATATTCACACACACTTTCACTTGCCTTGCATCTATGCTCACGAAACTTTCTCCTATAAGTTTCAGGTGTTAACTTACAAAATTCTAGCAAACAGTTCTTTACAACATAGATTCATAGGTGTGTACTAGGCTAATGGCTCTGGAGCCTTTACAAGCCTAGCCCATAGGATTACCCAGACATCGTTCCCAGTGCCTCAGTTGAGTAAAGCCACTGGATTGATCCCTGGGGTGAATTTTCTATTTCCCATCCACTCATCAAGATTTTTCTTGAAGAGGGCCAGTGAGGTGCTCTGCTTGACATGTATGGGAAGTCTATTCCATAGCATGGGCAGTCTCTGGGTTATGAACCTGCCCCTCCAGCATGTTCTGTTCATTGTGGTAATGAGGTTGAAGTCTCTGGAGCGTGTGGTGTGGAAGGATTGGGATTTCTTTAGATGTAGCACTTCTAAAAGAGTTGGGTCAGACTTGGCTTTGTAAGTCAAGCAGAGATCGTCTTTAAGTAGGTCATATGAGACAGAGAATAGTTGGAGTTTTTTAGTCTGTCCATATAGAACAAATGTTTAAGGCCTAGGATCCTCTTTGTGAGGTACTTTTGTGGTCTCTCCAGTTGTTGCAGGTGTTTAGTGAGGTACATGCCAAATGGGGCATTGTACTCAATGATTGGCCTAATGAGGGAAGAGTAGAGGGAGACAATGACCTCTTTCTTCCTGGATGTAAAACCCTTAGTAATGAGATGTGCCACATAGAAGGACTCCACAATGGCAATGTGGTGGTCAAAAGAGATGTTGCTCTCAACCTGTGTTCCCAGATCTCTTATAATGCCTTCTGTGTTCAGTGGACTACCATTGATGTTGTAATTCATGGGAACTGGGTTTTTTCAAAGGGGATGACAACAAATTTTTTGGCATTGAGCTTAGGGCCATGGTTCTGACACCAGTCGTTGGTCTCAGTGAGGCCTTTCTCTAGGATGTCAATATCACTCAGGAAGTTAATAGCTCCCAACTTGCAATTGTCTGCAGACTTTGTCAGCCAGAGTCCCTACATGCTGGCCTGGACTTCAGAGAAGTAGATCTCAAATAGGAGAGGACCCAGGACTGGACCCTGCGGGACTCCACTCATGACTGGTCAGCAGTCTGACTTGGAGTCTGCTACTTTCACACTGTGGGTTCTACCTGTGAGCCAGTTTTCAGCCCACCTAGTGATATAGGGGTTGATGCCTAGCTTAGTGAGTTTTTCTATGATTCCTGAGTGGGGAATGGTATCAAAGGCCTTGGCCAAATCAAGGTAGGCTGTCTGAACCATCTTGCCTTCATCCACAGCTCTGATGACTGACTCAAAGAAGTTGACTAAGTTAAGCAGGCATGACCTACCCTTCACAAAACCAAACTTTGTGGGATCCAGAGTTTGAAGATTCCCTATATCCTTGTAAATTAAGTCCATGATGATGCGTTCCATAGCTTTGCATATCAGACTCATCAGGCTAATGGGGCAATAGTTCCCAGAGTCTGTAGTCGCTCCTCCTTTGTGGAGAGGGATAACTGTAGCAGTGCTCCATTTGGTAGGGACAAAGCCTGAGGTGAGGCTGTGATTGAACAGGGCACACAGGTGAGGTGCCGGTTCACTCTGTAGTTCATGTAGAACACAGTCAGGGGTATTGTCAGGTCCCATAGAAGCTGTATTCTTGGCCTTGGACAGTGCAGTTTTAACTTGTCCCTTGGGGGAGGAGAGAGGGGTAAAGTAGGCACTGAATCTGTCAGCCAGTATATTAGCAATATATGTTGGCTAGGTATAGGAAGTACCATTGTGCAGTAGCTCAGAGCAAATCCGGGTATTGCCATGGAGACTCTTTACATAACTATAGAAGGCCTTGTGGTTGTCTTTACTATCTGCTGGAATTCTGTTTTCATAGCTAGCTTTAGAGGATTTAACATTATAATTTAAACAGTCAAGGCCCTTAGTCAACATTATACTGTTTACATACCCTCTCAAACATATGAATGAAACTATCAAAATGATCCCCCTCTGTAAATTGTGGAAGAAATTTACTGACCTTTGTTGTTTCTGGGGTTCGGTTACTCCCCTCCCCGTTATCTCCATGACTCTGGTGAAGAGTTAGCATCTCCTTTTCATGTTGCCTCTACTTCTCATTCTCCTCATCCTTCAGATGTCTCAGTCTCTCTGCTGCTTCCATTTCTAAATGCTTG
Organism: Protopterus annectens; assembly: GCF_019279795.1. Classification (NCBI taxonomy): domain Eukaryota; kingdom Metazoa; phylum Chordata; order Ceratodontiformes; family Protopteridae; genus Protopterus; species Protopterus annectens. The sequence goes on from NC_056750.1 coordinate 137,364,455, forward strand.
ACCTCTAGCTCAAGTCTCTAACTCCAGATGGATTTTTAAGTCCTCTGTGGAAAGGTTGAGCTGCCCATTCTCTGACAGTTGTACATCTCCACAGCAAGTCTGATTGCCCTCCTGGTTGCTATTTTAAGATGCAGCTGTGACTAAAGCTGCAATCATGTCTGCTTTAGTCAGGTTGGCATGCACCAGTAATTTAGCCTGGCACATCTCAGCCAGTAGGCTCCTTGCCAGCTTGCCATACTCCTCTTCTGACATGCTTGCCTGCTCTCCCTGTCTAATTAAGCTAACAAAAAAATAAAACAATTGTGATATGAACTCTGAATGTTTACTGGGTGGCTGATTAAGAGTACAAACACCTTCAGTGATCACTATACACAAGCTACAGGAATTCAATATCCACACCACTACAAGCCAATTAATATGTGATGCGGCTAACTCATTCTATCACCCGATTAATATGTGATATGAATATGAATATCCCACCACTGCCACCAATAAATATGTACTGGCCCAGTAATCAAGAAGTCTCATTCCTCACCACCAGCACCAATAAGAGATGTGCATATTGGAAGGATGACAAATACACACACAGTAAAGTACAATTTCCCTTAAGAGCACACAGAGATCACAGTCAGTCTGGGGTTGGTTTCTCCCTCTCTGTCCAGATCCCCAATAAGACTCCCCACTGGCACAGCTATAGGGTTAAGTTCTCATCCGAGTGGTCAAGCCAAGTCCTCCAGCACCCACTCTGTCAAACCAGTGCTTTGTGTCCCTGCCCAAGGAGTTCACACACACACACACACACACACACACACACACACACACACACACACACACACACACACACACACACACACACACACAGATTTGATTTATATACAAACACACAGACACTCTCAGGGAAGGCTGGCACAGGTTTACTAGCTATGCCCCCTTCTGCCCAGTTTTACTGCCAACAACCACCCTTACTTATCAGCCACTATAAGGCCCTTACAAAGGGTGACCAATTCTACTGTCTAATGTTACTATTATCCAAATGGCGTGTCCAAGACTTTTAAGGCTATTTGAGTGGCCTATACAGTGTCAGCAAATACATATGCAAGTACACTAAGAGCTTAAATATCTCTAAACAAACCAGCCACAATTAAAAGATTTAAATATATTTAATAATAAATAATAAAAGAACAAGACAATACTCGGTAACCCAATGCAGTGACAACAGAGTTCAGAATCATAGGAAATATTTTAAAACAACACTGCAGAACAGTCTCACATAAATATAGAAAACATCTAAACTAATCTTATTATATTCCTATCTATCTCTAACACATATTACAGTTATCTTGTACTTACTATTAGCAAGGCAGAAGTGTTGATGAGAGGATGTTTCTAGGTCCAAAGACAAATACAAAATGCACAGACTTTCTCTGAGAGAGAGTTCTTAAATTAGTAACAACACATTACTGCTGGGTCATGGATGACATTACTATTTGTCACTTGCCTTCAATTCCCAGGCTAACAGATACCAAGAGAATTTAAAATTTCTCTGTGAAAAATACTTATCTCTCAGAAGTTTGCCTAGAACTGGAAGTTGTAAAACAGTTAAACAATTTTACATTTGAAACGTGTAATTATTTCTGTTTCCAGACAATAGAACGAACTTCTAGCTGTAGACACCCTGTCTTCTTTCTATATTAACTAACTTTATAACACATTGTAAAACTCTTCACTTATTTTCTTAGAGTTTGCAAGTTAACTCTGTTCTTTTCCAGTAGGTTACAGTGTGGTTACATTCTTAAAGCTCATTGCATAACATACAGTTCAACACACACTTCTGTACCAGTAGTTTAATATCCACTTAACACATAGTTTCCTTACATTTGTAAGACAAGCATACAAATCATATTAATATTCACAAATGGCATTGAATTATTTACAAAATTCCAACTAGCTGGGCTGGCAGCCTCACAGTATGTTCCACCCAAAATATATAGTTGTTAACTTGTCTTTTTATGAAGTAGGAAACTCCTATTGATGCATTTTGCATCAATATATATATATATATATATATATATATATATATATATATATATATATATATATATATATATATATATATATATATATATTAATTTAGTAGTGAGGCACTGTGGATTTAGTCTTTCATGATGTCAAGGAAGGGATTTTTAGGTCCAGAAAAATTTCAGGGGACAGTCCATATCGACAAAATAAAACACTAAACAACACACGTTTTGCATCAAAAACTGCATAATTTGCCATTGAATATAATAAAGAAACTATGCCCAACTAAAAGTTTTTGTAACTTACACTTGCCACAGAATATGACCTATACGTATTAAATGTAAAAAATATATATATTCTCATTTCATATGACAAAGTGCCACTACCCTCAATATGTAATACAGACCATAGTTCATTGCAAAATAAATTTCTAGTCAGGGACATTTGGTACCTGGGTTGACATTTCTCTCTCCTTCAATCATCATATGGCAACTGAACTCAAAAATGATTCTAGTTAGCAGAACTAATAATCAATGGTATATCATCTAGATCTAAAGACGTCATTGTTTGCTTATACTCGGCATGGACTAATTACTGAGGATACTACCTCCTCTGGGATGTATCTTACTCAGCACATCAAACAATTAGGAAAAATCCCAGAGGTTCCAAACAAAGATTACTACAATTTTAATGACCCTTTGCTACCAACAGAGCCTGAAAGCTGTATCACTTTACAGACTCTTGAAGGTGATCTATGCCTTATGTACTGCTCTATTGAAAATCATGTCCTAATGTCCAGCTTTGTAAAAAAGTTGATGACAGTAGTAACACTGGTAAAAAAAAGGAGGAAGAGAGAGAGAAAATGGTACAGTGAAGAACTCTGGATATAAATTCTTGAACTTATTAACTGGATGAGAAAGTTATACCAAGACAAATAATGAAAGGTCATCCATCACTGTGTTAAATCATACAGAATGACTGAAAAATTATCTCAGTTTGGATTCATCAAGGGCAAGTCATGCTTACTTAACCTGGTAGAATTTTTTAAAAAGGTTACCAAAGCAATGGGTGAAGGTAAAATGTTACTCACTGCATACCTCACTCTGGCTAAAGCTTTTGACACAATCCCTCACTCATACACTGCAGAAAAGCTAAGTAAACTGGGAATAACCCCCCTGTGTCACCTGCTGGATTTCCATCTGGATCACAGTATGCAGAAAATTAAAACAGGGTACGTTACCTCCACAAAACAGTCATCAGTGCAGTCACCCAGGGTTCTGTGCTGGTACTTTTCTTGTTTGGCATCTACTTCTCTGAAGTAAAAGCCAATACCAAAGGACTCTGGACAACTAAGTTTGAAGATGATTACAAGCTAGGAGCAATCATTGAATCCTCAAATGACTTAGCCATCCTTCAGGAAGGTTTGACCCAAATAAATAACTGGTGCCAAAATCATGGACTGAAACTAAATACCAAAAAATGTATTATCATATTCTCAATGAAACTCACAAGGATTTTTCACTTTCTTCTGTACTGTGTTTAACAGAAACCTGGCTAAATGAATCCATTCTGGACTCTGCATTATATCTGCCTGGCTTTCAACTTTACAGAACAGACAGAGTATTGGAGACATCAGGAAGAGTAAAGCAGGTGGAATCTGCTTTTATATCAATAAAGGTTGGTGTAATGATGTCACAGTGTTAAGTAAAATGTGCTGCCCTGACTTAGAAATGTTTTGTGTTAATTGCAGACCTTTTATATTTACCTCAGGAGTTCTCTTCATTTACTCTGGTTAGTGTTTACATTCCACCTCAAGCCTGTGTGGGGGCTGCACTACAAAAACTATGTGCTTGGAGCAAAACTATCCAAAATCCCTTCTGATTATTCTGGGAGATTTTAATAAGGCAAATCTCAGTTATGAAATTCCTAATTTTACACAGCATATAAAGTGTCCTACCAGAGACAGGAACATACTGGATGATTGTTATACAGTGTTAAAACATGCTTATCATGCTGTCCCACTTTGAGCTTTTCTGACCATGGTCTGATATGACTCCTATCTATAAGAGCAAGTTAAAATCTGTTAAACCTGTGATCAATACAGTGAGAAGATGGACTATTGAGTCAAAGCTGAAGCTGCAAGCCTTCTTTGATTGTACAGATTGCAGTATATTTGAAGATTCTTCAGCTAAATTGCATGAATTGACAGACACAGTAACATCTTATGTCAGCTTCTGTGAAGATATGTATGTCTCCACTAAGACCTGGTTAACATTTAACAGCAAACCCTGGTTTACTGCTAATCTTAAGCAGCTTCATTAAGCCAAAGAAGATGCCTATAGAAGTGGGGATAGAACACTTTTTAGACAAGCAAGGAACACATTGACAAAATAAATCAAAGTGGCTAAAAAGAGCTATTCAGAAAAGCTAAAAAAATATATTTTTAGCCAATGATCCTGCATCAGTGTGGAAAGGTCTACAAAACATTGCAAACTACAGAAACCATCCCCCTACACTGCAGCTAATTACCAGTTGGCTGATGACTTGAATGCTTTTTACTGCAGGTTTGATAAGCCCAAGGCTACATATGACACTGTTACCAGCTCTGTCAATTTTCACACTTATATGACTGTCTCTTCCACACATTCTCACATTCAGTCTGCATTAATTATCTCTGAGGAGGATGTGTATCGTTTTTTTAAAAATGACAAATTAAGAAAGCAGCAGGTCCAAATGAGGTTTCACCCTCCTGTTTAAAAACCTGTGCTGATCAACTGACTCCTGTTTTTACTCAGATTTTTAAGCAATCATTAGAGCTGTGCGTAGTTCCCTTATGTTTCAAACAAGCCACAATCATTCCAGTGCCTAAAAAATCCACTATAACAGGACTGAATGACTTTGTTAAGGGCAGATCCTGCCTCTTAAACCTGGTTGATTTCTTTGAAACAGTCACCAAGGCCATTGACGAGGGGAAGGTGGTCCACACAGCCTACCTGGACCTCACAAAAGCCTTCGATACA